>NC_043974.1:40690207-40822707 GCF_902148855.1 Sphaeramia orbicularis | reverse complement strand
GTAGTACCTACATGTCTGTTGGTCTACGCCAGCGTTGAACAGGAGGACCCCACTCATCCAGATGTGACCCCCCTTCATCAGAATATGATTAGCTGGGCATCAAACATCCTTCTAAACTTTCATCATGCTAGGGGAGGGCCTGAAATACCAAACACATCACTCACTGTCTCAGCAGCAGAGGTGTGTAAGGCCCCAAAGAAAATAAACCAGAGGAAAGCACCTGGTCCAGACTACGGCCCCCGGACCTGCCCTCAGGGTGGATCATAACAGCTCGCTGATGTGCTTGTGGATACCAATTGAGCTGAAGTGCTTTGAAAGGATCATCATGAAGCACGTGGACCTGGTGCAGTTTGGATACGGTCAAAACCAGTCCACAGAGAGGTGGTAGACCTGGTGACCTGGTACCAAAACAGTTATCCCACTTTGAATGTGGACAAGACCAAGGACATAGTAACTGAACAGAGGAGGAGGGATAAGACACACTCCCCAGTTTATAATCGGTCCAATGCGAGGACTTCGTCTGGTCTCACAACGCACAGCACATCTTTAACCCTTTCATGCACAGTGGTCACTCCAGTGGTCAGTTCTTCTCCAGCTGTTCTCTTGTATATTCATGGGTTTGGTTGTTTTAGTTCCATATCAGCCAGCGCAGTGGACACGTATGCATCATCCCAAACACTGCAGTTCAGACCATTACTGTAACTTTGGTGTTCTTGATAAACCTGATCAGCACTAACGGGTTTGAGTGTAAATGAATTGCTAGTTGTTATTAGACTGTAATTAACAGTTTTCTTAAACAAAAAGTTTTTTTTTGCATATTATCTCCATGAAGTGAGTAATAACTAGTATTAGAGTATGTTCGGTGGGGAGTCTTTGCCCCAAGTGGAGGAGCTTAAGTATTTTGGGGTCTTGTTCACGAGTGAGGGAAGGATGGAGCATGAGATTGACAGACGGATTGGTGCAGCGTCTGCAGTGATGCGGTCGTTGTACCGGTCAGTTGTGGTGAAGAAGGAGCTGAGCCGAGAGGCAAAGCTCTGGATTTACCGGTCAACCTACGTTCCTACCCTCACCTGTGGTCATGAGCTTTGGGTCAGGACTGAAAGGACAAGATCCCGGATACAAGCGGTCGAAATGAGTTTCCTCCGCAGGCTGGCTGGGCTCACCCTTAGGGATAGGGGGAGGAGCTCGAAGTAGAGCTGCTGCTCCTCCACATCCAGAGGGGCCAGCTGAGGTGGATCTGGCATCTGTTTCAGATCCTCCTGGACGCCTCCCTGGGGAGGTGTTCCAGGCATGTCCCACCGGGAGGAGACCTCGGGGAAGACCCAGGACACGTTGGAGAGACTATGTCTCTGGGCTGGCCTGGGAACACCTCGGGGTCCCCCAGGAAGAGCTGGAGGAGGAGTCTGGGGAGAGGGAAGTCTGGGCATCCCTGCTTAGACTGTTACCCCCGCGACCCGGCCCCGGATAAGCGGTGGATAATGGATGGATGGATGGATAGAGTATGTTAAAATGTGAAAAAACGTCAGATTAGCTGCATTAAAAATGTTTTTATTTCATAGTTTTCACACAGTATGTCACTTTCTGATATTGCACTTTAACCCTTTCATGCACAGTGGTCACTCCAGTGGACAGTTCTTCTCCAGCTGTTCTCTTGTATATTTATGGGTTTAGTTGTTTTAGTTCCATATCAGACAACACAGTAAGCGCTTATGCACCATCCCATACACTGCAATTCATACAATTATTGTAACTTTGCTGCTCATGATAAACCTGATCTGCAGTAACATGTTTTAGGGCAAATCAGTTGCTAATTGTTATTAGACTGTAATTAACAATTTTCTGAAACAAAAAGTTCTTTTTTTTTTTTTTTTTTTGCATATCCTACTGAGACCCAGCAATGCATTTTGTCCTCTGTAGGGCACAAAAGTTTGACAGTTTTACTTAAAAAATGCTGTGCATTACAAAGGACATTCCATTAAAAAATCAGTCAATAAATAAAAATTATTTTAAAAATTTATCTGAAAAAACTGTTGCAGTATGCAGATTCAAATTGAGACAATTTTTTAATGTAAAAAAGCTAAAACTGTCAAATTCCTGGGTCTCAGGATGATTTTATCTCCATGAAAGGAGTAATAACTAATATTAGAGTATGACAAAATGTGAGAAAACATTAGCGATTTAGCAATTAGCAGCATTAAAAAATGTTTTTATTTCTTAGTTTTCACACAGTATATCACTTTCTGATGATGAGTTTTAAATACATGTTTCTTTGCTTCAAAAATTAAATGCATGATGTCCAGTTGAGTGGCCATTTTTGTGACTCCACGAAAAATAGGTTCATAAAAAAAAAAAAAAATCATTTGCATTGTTTTTTTCATGCCTAAAGAGGAATAAAAACACTCAAGAAAAAAATATTGACTGAGGTTCTGATAATTCATGCATGAAAGGGTTAAATACATGTTTCTTTGCTTCAGAAATTAAAGACAACGGTTTCCAGCTGAGTGGATATTTTTGTAACTCCTTAAAAAATAGGTTCATTAAAAAAAAATTTCAATCACATTTTTTTTTTCCATGCCTAAAGAGGAATAAAAACAGTCAGGAAAAAACATCTTGACTAAGGTTGTCATAATTCATGCATGAAAGGGTTAAAAATTCACCACAGCGGTTGAACTTCCTAATTCAAATTCCTAATTCCAAGGCCATGCAGGACTCTAACTTCTACAGACCCATTCATGTTCGCTTTACCTACATAGATAAGTATGTCTGTTTCAGTCGTTGTTTAGCATCATTACCCTCATACTGGATGGTTGTACACTGCAAAAATCTAAATCTTACCAAGGTTTTTTTGCTTGAATTAAGCAAAAACATCGTGAATTAACCCAAAAAAATCTGCCAATGGAACAAGTGAAAATTATCTTGGTAAGATTTCTTGAAAGAAGATTTTCCAGATCTATTGTCTAAAAATAAGTTCTTATATCTCACTGAAAAGTTACTTTTTAGGTGATTATGTCTTATTTTAAGTGTGATGAGATATTTTGACTAGAAATTAGAAGAATACACATGGGAAGATTTTAATTTTTGCAGTGTAAGCGATACATCCACTGGAGGGCTAATGCAGAGTTCAGAGCACACTTCCCCAAGTACTCTTCCAAGTTCAGAGGTCAACTTCAAACAACAAAGATGGTGCCAGTAGAAGATAGAGGTAGAGAATCTTGCACATCTTCAGATAGAGGCCGTCCTGTAGTGTTGTACTCGTTTGTCGTTGGTCTCGTGCAAACAACACACCACTGCGAGTTCCGGCCGCTCAACACTGCATCCACAAACTCCCAGAGAACGGACAGAATTATGCATGTAATGGACATCATGTAATATCCCCCCAGGATGTACCTAATGATAACCACAGATAAATGCAAAAAAAATTATACTCTTGCTCTGAGCCATCCCAAAATTAATGAATTTTTAATCAAATATTGGGGCCAAAAATAGGACCAAAATTGGGACAGGAAAAGCTACCTAGGTGTCAGTGCATTTGATCTGAAAACATGGCTGTAAATGGTCTTATGTAGACTATAAATAAAGACACTATGTTAAATGTGATGATTCTAGTGGTTTATCTCATCCAGACATGCAGGTTTTTCATGCATCTCAGTCTTATTCCAGGTTCCATGACTAACCCATCGTGTCCACTGGTGTTACATGCGGAACCTGCCCATTTAGACACAAATAAATCGTGAGTGATTTTGCAACAGCGGCCATTTTTGTGAAACACTCTCTCTTGCATATTTACTTCGATTCCCAAAATGTACCAGAGAGAATAAAAAGATATTTAAAAAAAAATAGTAGCGCATAATTTTCGTGTCCTTGTTACTGTGATACACGCGGATTTTTATATAAAAATAATAATATAAAAAAAATATATAAAAATGTGTTTTATCTGAAAAATAGTTTCTCTTTTATCTCAGTAAATATTTCTTATTAAAATAGACTTAAAGTGCTTCCAAACTTGCTTCATAACATTAGTCTATGTCAAGGTTATAATAGTTTTGGATTTTTCATTATAGTTTACTTTTATTTAGTTTTGATTTTTTTTTTCTCTAATTCAGATAGTTTTAATTTTTTAGAGCAGGTTTGCTAGTTTTTATTAGTTTTCATTTTTTCTGAATGCTTAGTTTTAGTTTAGTTTTAGTATTAGTTTTTTCATATATTTTCTCTTCCTCGCCATCCTATTCAAAGAAATTAGTGAGGCACGGATCAGTGGGTTACCCTGGACACTTTATTTGGGGGTGGGGTTAGGGCGGCTCATTGACTTAGAAGAGACACAAACATATGTACAGTACGATGTATAAATTCCCTTCAGCAGGTTTTTTTTTTTTTGAGGGGGGGTGTGATCCATACACAACGCTACTTACGTGAAAATGAAACTTTCAGTACTTTCACCGTTGGCCTCCCGACTTCTATACCTCTGTTTTACTGCTGATCTTAGACGAACTTTTCACATGTTCTATCCTATTATCAACATTGACAAAGACGAAAACTGAGGGAATTTAATACATCATTTTTATCCGTTTTAGTTAGTTTTGTAAGCACACAATACAGTTTCAGTTAGTTATCGTTTTTTTTCTTTTAATTCAAGTTTTTATTTATTTCAGTTAACGACAATGGTTTTTCAGTTTTAGTTGTTGTCATTTCGTTCGTTTTTGTTAACGATAATAACCTTGGTCTACATCTGGTTTGAATTTTTAGCCTCATGTCCTGTTTTTAGGACCAGTTTCATAGAAGCACCCACATATGATGAATGCAGAAGAAACAGTGCATGTATATATACGTATACAGCACAGGTGCCAAACATGCGGCCCGGGGGCCAAATCCAGCCCGCTAAAGGGTCCAGTCCGGCCCTTGGGATGGATTTGTGAAATGCAAAAATTACACTAAAATATTTACAATCCTTTTATTTCAGGTTAAACGTTCAGACCAATTCAATCTCCAGTGGGCAGGACCAGTAAAATACTATCATAATAAGATAGAAATAATGACAACTCCAAATGTTTCTCTTTGTAAGTGTAGATATTTTCATGTATTTACACTAAAACAAAGTATAATTTTGCAAAAAAAAAAAAAAAGTGAATAACCTGAACAAATATGAACAACCTGAAATGTCTAAAGAAAAGTAAGTACAATTTTAACAATATTCTGCCTGTTACTCAATGTTGTGTGTATTTATAGATCCACTGTGATCTGTAAGTTATAATATACATATGGAAATGATAAACTGAGGCAGAATATTGTTAAAATTGTACTTATTTTTTTCAGTTAGTGCATGTTATTCACATGTTTTGAAAGGATAGTTTGTAGATGTAAACCTTTTCATAATGTAAATGAACTTTTTTCGCTCTAAAACATAGAAAAAAGTTTGGAGTTGACATTATTTATATATTATTATGTTATTATTTTACTGGTTCGGCCCACTTCAGATCAAATTTGGCTGAATCTGGCCCTTGACCTAAAATGAGTTTGACACCCCTGGTGTACAGTATATGTGCATGTATGTGGACCATCTCTGCCCAGTGTTGTGTAGTCTCCCTCTGATTGGCCCAAAACACCTGAGCTGTCGTTTCTCTGGGACTGTGTCAGGATCAGCCCTTTAAAAGTGAAACGTGACTTGACTCTCATCCCCCCTCCCTGGCTGCTTCAGAGAGAATGGTAATCATGCAGGCTTTTGTCCTCTTGTGGTCACTCTAACACAATCTGAAAATGGAGGATGTTTCAGATCTCACGTTAGAAAGGCTTGTGTCCGTTAACTCACCGTTATGTCATGGTATTATCAGGCCGTCCGTCTAAGACTCATTTATCTATTATTACTGTAAGTGAACGGATTTGAGCGACAGTGTAAACAAACCCAAACCTTCAAAAGTTGGTGAAGCTGGTGGAAAGTAAATAAACATAAAAATGTGTTATATAGAATAATTTCAACATATACACAGCTCCTCTGTGAAAGGTAAAAATCATACATTTCTGTTTAGATTTAAGGGTATTATTCACTTTCACTTCTCCAAAACTTCAGCATTATCTAACAGTCCTTTTCAAAAATAACAGTTTGTATGAAGTGCTCCTTATGCCGATCCATCATTAGTCACACTGTGAGTCACACAGAGTTATCCAGAGGTCAAAACAGATCAGCATGGGCAGAATATGTGGCGCTAAAAGCCTTTTAACCTTCATCCTACCATCATAATTAACATACAAAGACAAGGCTGCATGGAGTATATTGTTATTTTTAAACAGCAGTAATTAAAACGGAAAATGAGAACAGCACAATGAACCACATTTGAGACAAACAGTATATCTGTGAGTGGGATTAGGGTTAAGGGAAGGAATTCTTTTATCACAACAGTTTTTCAAGATATGAAGAGGAATGGTTAAATCAGAATTTCCATCAGTTTGCTCAGATTGAACCCCCCACCACCACCAAACAGGAAATAGGCAAACATTTAGTCACTAGGCTCCATGTGTTGATAAATATTTGTGGTATTTGCCTTTGGGATCAAAAAGATGACTGGTGAGAGTAAAGCCTTGGACTGGCAAATGTAGGAGCTGTTACTGCATATACCGACCAACCAACCAATCAATCAAACAACCAACCAATCATCCAACCAACTAATCAACTGACCAACCAATCAATCAATCAATCAACCAATCAACCAACCAACCGATCGACCGACCAACCAATCAATCAATCAACCAACCGACAAACCAATCAATCAACCAACCGACCAACCAACTAACCAACCAACCAACCAGTCAATCAACCAACCGACCAACCAACAAACCAACCAATCAACCAATCAATTGACCAATTGACCGACCGACCGACCAACCAGCCAACCAACCAATCAACCAACCAATCAATCGACCGACCAACCAACCAACCAACCAATCAACCAATCAATCAATCAACCAACCGACAAACCAACCAATCAATCAACCAACCGACCAACCAACTAACCAACCAACCAACCAGTCAATCAACCAACCGACCAACCAACAAACCAACCAATCAACCAATCAATTGACCAATTGACCGACCGACCAACCAGCCAACCAACCAATCAACCAACCAGTCAATCAACCAACCGACCAACCAACTAACCAACCAACCAACCAGTCAATCAACCAACCAACAAACCAACCAATCAACTGACCAATTGACCGACCGACCAACCAGCCAATCAACCAATCAATCAATCAACCAACCGACAAACCAACCAATCAATCAACCAACCGACCAACCAACTAACCAACCAACCAACCAGTCAATCAACCAACCGACCAACCAACAAACCAACTAATCAACCAATCAATTGACCAATTGACCGACCAACCAACCAGCCAACCAACCAATCAACCAACCAATCAATCGACCGACCGACTGACCAACCAACCAACCAATCAACCAACAAATCCACCAATCAATCAACCAACCGACCAACCAATCAACCAACTGACCGATTGACCGACCGACCAACCAACCAATCAACCAACCAACCAACCAATCAATTTTTTTACTGCCAAATAATAGACGGTTTCGATTTTGGTAAACAGTGATGACATATTTTGTGGGCGGGGCCTAACTGGTGGCAGAAAGTGACAGTTGTGGTGTCAACAGTACATGGAAGCTGGTGTCAGGAGTGTGAAAATCAGGACAGAAACTGAGTAACTGAAGATAGCAAGGCCTTCTCCAATTATTTTAATGGTCTGTCAACGACAGACAAAGTGTCTTCCAAAGATAAGTTGACCATTAGCAGCAGGGGGGGGTGGTGGTGGTGGTGTTTCCTGATCCACACTCACTGTCCTGACCAAATGGTGGAAGCTGCAGTAGATGGACATGTGTTTTCTTACTGAAAAACCCAGCGTTTACACAAAAGAAAAGCTCAAGGGATCGCAAAAATCACTTGTTAATTAGTGAACATCCTGTTTGACCCTTCAGTTTAAGAGCACAAAGAACACAGAACAGGTCATTTTATATAACAAACTTTGTACTTTGCGGTCATGTCCAGGATGTTGAATACCTAGATTTGTCTGATGGTTTTCGTGCGTTGAGGACCATCGTGCTGCTTAGTCAGCGACAAGGACATAAAGCACAGTTTTACATGATGTGGGCGATCATGGACAAGTGGACCAACTCTATACTGACAGCCAACTGCACTTGCATGGCTGGGTAAGTGTTGTTTAGTGGACATACTGATATGAAATGGGCACTGCAGAGCCCAGAATACCGGATGATTTCCTCAGTCTAGTCCGTCTGTTCAGTGGCTTCAACTATAAGCATCTACGCAACCTACAGCACAGGACATGTTACCTCCTCTTTTCTCTCTGTTCTCTCTGATCTCACTTTACCTTCATAGATATACAGTGTTTTTCTGCCACCAGATTGCGTGGGCAACTGTGGTGACGTTGACCATGGCATTGACTCTGAAGTGGTCTGTAACAAAAGTTATCTCATGACACTTTACATTTAGAGCTGGTCCAAAGCAGACTCTTAAAGGAGTGATATTCTGCTTTTTTTTTTTTTTTTTTTTTTTAATGAAATCATGCCTTTTCAAACATTTCCCTGTGGTCTACAGGAACTGTAAATGCTCTGCTTGGGTCTGAATTCTTCATTAATTCAACTCCACAGGTCCATCTTCAACAATATTTCTGACTAATGACACCAGAAAGGTTGTTTTGAGCGCTGGCCCTTTAAATGCACATGAGCCACTTCAGGCCCCGCCCCCTCCAGGTTGTTGGTTGTGCTGCTCTGTCCTGATCAACCAACAATTGAACATTTTAGGTAATTGGTTCAAAGTTTGGACATATTTTCAGGATGGACTACAACCGCTGCTGCTGACAAACAATTATGTCATACTCTGAGAAATGTTCATCAGAAGTCTTGGCCTTATATGTGCAAATGTCGTCACGTAACTAGATATAAAATGTAACAAATTAGGCAGGAATTAAAACAGGTTGTAGAAATCCACTCGATTTTTGCCGGAATGAATATAAAGATAGCTTTGCAGCACCTGGAGGGTTCCAAAATTCAAACTTTTTGAACTATTAGGGTCCAAATATCCTAATATATCATGCACGTTTCGGCCCCGCCCCGTGTCCGGTGTCTGTCCAGTGCGTCTTTGTCTGACACATGTTGCACCATGGGAGGGCATACGGGTGCAATGCCGCTGTTGCACCACGGGAGGGTGCTATCGTACGAGTACAATGCCACTAGTACAAATAAACGAACCACAGACTAATAAAAGTGCGTTTAGCAAAATATGACCCCTTTAAAGTGTAGAGGCGAGAGCCGCAAATTCAGGAAAAAATCAACACAAATGTACCACACTGGACCTTTTTATTACGTGAATTAAGGACGGGGGTAGAATCCATGGGGGGCAACCATTGCCGTCCAGAGGTGACAGACCTGCACTGATCCCTGGTGACTGATTTAATAGATTCAAGTATGGTCAGTGTCATGTACAAGTTATCAAACGTGACTTTTTGTTCCTCAAACAATATTCAAACATTGAACAGTCTCTAGGTAAGACAACCCAATCATAGCTCCTTGCAGCTTTACTTATTAGTGTTATTTATTTACATCTCTATGTCTCACAATTCACATAATAGTCACTTTTTTTTTTTTTCCTTGTAAATGAGGAGGTTGCTGAGCAGTTGAGACCACTATTCAGCATCCAATATTATTTTCATTAAAATAGGTGTGAAAAATCCGACAGTGTGATGAGAATGTTGCAGTTGTTTCGTATCACCTGTTTGGAGAATTGACAGCAACAAGTGACAGTATCTGAAGAAAAGTTGTTTTTCAGTAGAGTCAAGAGGATTTATTTAAGTCGACTGTATCCTTAGAAGTCCTCCTGCGTCCTCCTGTCTTCCTTATTACAGGCTTATTATTATTATTATTATTATTATTATTATTATTATTATTATTATTATTATTATTATCATTATTATTATTATTATTATTATTATTATAAGCTGCTCAGATGGACACATTTGCCATGGCAACCCAATACAGATCTGACAAAAAGAGCCATGGTCACTACTAAATAAAGTAAACTAAATTAGCAAAATGCATCGACTATTACCCAAATATATAAAACTGGGTGCTTATTATATAAATATCACACATTCTACAAGTATGATGTTTTGAAATGACTTTTTTTGAAAATGAATTGAGTATTTTCAAAATGTAGCTTGCTCGAACCATTTTTCTAAGATCTCCTACCCCACCTTTAACTGGTAGTGAAAAAATCAGCATTGTCCAAATTTGGCCTCTTTCCTGTGTTTTACAGACTATGATGAAATAACCAGTGCATTTGTCACATGAATGTCACTAGCACAGGTTCAGAGGCACAGTTTATTTTAGTCCGTTTATTATGACACTAATGCATCTGTCTGCCAGTTTTTTGTCAAACGTTTCATCCACAGTGACCTGCAGAATCAGTGTATTGATTGTTGGTGTACTTTTTTTGCTATTGCTGAAGAAATAATGAAAAATTGGAACCAGCTGCAGGTCCAACGTCTGAACTCTGACTCTGAGTCTGAGTCTGCTTTAAACAGATGCTTTAGAACAGGGCTGTCAAACTCATGTTAGTTCAGGGGCCACATTCAGCCTAATATGATCTAAAGTGGGCCGGACCCGTAAAATAATACAAATAATAGGTTAAGAACTTTGGAATAATGTCGACTCCAAAGTTTTTTCTATGTTTTTGAGTGAAAAAAGTACGATTCTGTAATGAAAATGTTTACATCTACAACTGTACTTGAACATAACATTAACAAATATAAACAACCTGAAAATTCTTAAGAAAAATAAGTGCAGTTTTTACAATATTATGCCTTAGTTTAGCATTTATACATGTGCATTCCAACTTACAGATCACAATGGATCTACAAATACACAAAACATTTAATAAGAGGCAGAATATTATTAAAACTCCACATACTTCTATTAAGATGTTTAAGGTTGTTCATATTTGTTCAGGTTATTTAATTTTTTTGTAAAAGGGTAATCTGTAAATGTAAATATTTTCGTATAATTTAACTGTTTGTTTTGGTTTTTTTACAGTAAAACAAAGAGAAGAATTTGCAGTTTTCATTATTTATAGGTTATTATGGTAGTATTTTACTGCTCTGACCCACTTTAGATTTGAATTGACCTAAAATGCCTTTGACATCCTTGTTTGTTAATATCTTCAATGTAATTTTTGCATTTCACAAATTCATCCCACAGGCCAGATTGGACCCTTTGTTGGGCCGGTTTTGGACCCCGGGCCACATGTTGGACACCTGTGCTTTAGAATGTGAGTGTTGGCTGCCACAGTCTGAGTTCTTAATGAAACACAGCTGCTGGCGTAGGAGAATGTGGACTAATACGATAATAATAACAGAATGATGCCACTCAGGGGTTCCCAAAGGGGTACTTGGAAGAAGCCCAGGGAGTACTAGAAATGTTTTTAAAAAAATACATCAAATAAGTCATGTACCAAATACAAAATAAATAATGAGAATTAACGCTGAAATATAAAACACAATAAATACATTCATGTAATAGTTTGATTGTTTAAGCGTTGGTAACATTTGAAGGACATTTTTATTTTATATTATTCAAAATGAGTTCATTTAAGTAGCTAAGTAATTGTTTTTTGTTGATGAAAGGTTCATTTATTAATTGATGACCAATTTATTATTTATTTTTTTAATCAATGAAAGAGGGCAATTTTCAGTTTATATTATGCACAAAATTTACTTTAAAAATTCTTATTTTTTATATATTACACTTAAATATACTGTATGTTGTTTGTTTAGACAGTTTTGAAAATATAAACAGACATCTTTGGCACAGGAACTAATTTTGCCAAATTTTTTAAAAATCAAAATGCTGAAGTGACAGTTGGGGATACTTGGATAAAAAAGTATATTTCAAGGCGTACTCCGCTGTAAAAAGTTAGAGAACCACTGATGTAACTCATCTAGAGTTTATAAGAGGAAATAAAATAAAGTTGTGATTCAGATCATGGATTGTGAGTATACATTGCTCGGCCAAAAAAAACAGAGTTACACATGCAATGTTTGACTGCACCACCTTTGGTTTGGATTCCAGGACACATTTACTGTCTCATCTTTTTTGCCACATAATGCTTATGTAGTGTCACACTAAGGTTCAAATTTTTCCATCCAAAGTTGCATTCATTTTTAGCTTACCAGCCGCTGGGCTGTAAGCTATTGTTGTCATGTGGCCTCTGGCGGCGGCGTCTGTCGTCATGTGTTGTCATCTGTCGTCGTCGTCATCGTCGTCTGTCGTCATCGTCTGTCGTCATCGTCTGTCGTTGTCGTCTGTCATCGTCGTCTGTCGTCATCTGTCGTTGTCTGTGGTCGTGTGTCATCGTCTGTCGTCGTCGTCTGTTGTCTGTCAACCGTTACTAAACTTTCAATCGTCTTCTTCTCCGGAACTACAATTCCGATTGACTTCAAACTTGGTATACAGCTTCTTTATGATGATGTCAACAAAATTTAGTGAAATTATTGGGATCCAGCTCTGATTCTGGATTTGGTGCGACTTTGAAAAATTTCCCCATGATAAGACACAGGAAGTGCCGGTAAGCTACAGGGCCATTGGTCCTATTTTTGATTATTGATGATGGAGAATCGGACCGCTGCATCAAGTCTTCAGCTGTAACAAGTTGTTTAACACTAACTGACACAGTAAGTGTCCTCTCATGTCTTTAATGTCTAGAAGATTGGACAGTGCCAGGACTGATCAGGATCATCAGGCTTGTGTCAGAATGGTTCAGGCAGAATGAGACCTCATTTTCACTCATGGGTTAACCTCCATGTGTTGAAGACTCGATGCAACGGTCCGATTCTCCATCACCAATAATCGAAAATTAATACAACTATGAATGGAAAAAATATTATGAACCTTACTGTTACACTGTGTTTATTAAAATTCATAAGAGGTATTTTCGGTTATTTCCCTTGAAGCTTTCTGGGATTACACCTAAAATAGCAAACTTTAATCTTTAGAAAATGTTTGGTTGAAAACTGTGTTCACAGTAGCAAATAAGTGCGATTTTAACAGTATTTTTCCTCAGTTTATCATTTACACATATGTATTACAACTTACAGATCAACGTGTGTGTAAATTAGCAAAAAATAGTCACTTGCCCGATAAAGGGTTAATGCAGTGGAGCATTAATGAAGAAATATGAGATAGTTTTATGACACAATAAAACATTACAACATCTCTCTCACTTGCCTTCTCACACACACACACTGACAGATATATTTGTGATAATGCCCCTTTTGAATCAGTGCATCAGTTCAGCGATATGCTTCTAAATTTATGAATATTCACAGTTATGCTAACAGTCTTTCTTGTCTCCTACAGCCCAAGTGTTACTTGTGACTCACATTAATGCCTTTGTACAACTTTGTCGCACACAAACACACTGTCCACACACAGCTCTCACTTCCCTGTCGCTGCCCCTGAGTGCCATCTCCACAGCGCTTTTGCAGCAGGCATTAAAACGGACACCTGTCATCAGTCAGCAGGCCCCCGTGCCCACCGATGCCCCCTGTAGATACTTATAGCCCACTGCAATTATGTTGTTCCATTAGTCATCCCACGCATGCAGTGAGGGGCTGCTGGCTATACTTAGCCATCGTCATGGTCACTTTTGTTGCAAATTGGAGATTCTAAAGGCTGATGGTGGCGGTTGGCGTCAGAGACAATGAATAATAAGTGCAGCGTTTGTTTGCGTTTGTGTCTCTGCCAAGGCTTGTAGTCACTTTGGGAGGAACCAACCTGTGTAATTTAACCCATAAAGACCCAAACAGCAACTGGTGACCAGCATCTAAACTGTTTAATACCTGTTGATCCACTAATTCTATCAATACATGTAAATAATTGGTATAAAATACAGTTTATCATCTTTTCATGGTCATCAGATATGACCCATTTGGACGTTCAGAGACTCCGTAGTTACCATGGAAACACTGCCATCTTCTACAACTTTGGTTCTCCCGGGTTAGTTTTCATACTTCAGTGAACAGCGCTAATTTGAATTGTGCACAATAAAAGTCTTTTGCGAATGGAAATGTAAGCGTTAATATGAGATCTGTCACCATGGATGACAAGTTCCACTGGTCTGTTACTTGTGTACATAAAACAGGAAAAACATAATTACATGTTACCTCCCCTACCACTGATACAAAGATACACTTCTATAACCTTATCTTAGTTTAATCTTATCTTTATCCTTATGTCATCTTATCTATACCTTTATCCCATTTTATCTTTATCATTATCTTACCTTTATCTTATCTTATCTTATCTTGTCTTATCTTGTCTTATCTTATCCAATCTTATATTACCTTTATATTATATTATCTTACCTTTGTCTTATTTTATCTTCATCTTTATCTTTCTCCTTATCTTATCTTAATCTTAATCTTTATCTTTATCCTTATCTTATCTTATCTTATCTTATCTTATCTTATCTTATCTTATCTTATCTTATCTTATCTTATCTTATCTTATGTATTTAGTATTGCATTACAGAAGCCCATCTAATCCTGTTTTATTCTCCGTTCCTCTTGTTCCTCTACCATCTGTATCTAAAAGCCCTTTTCTTCCATCATGTACATTTGAACCGTTCTAAACATTACAACCAAAAGTAAATTCATGTGGTTTTTGGGGTGAGATTACAGACTGAAGCTACATTAATATGACAACATGGTGGATTTGCAGATAATGAAAGAAAATGAGCCAATAAACATAGCATGGTATACCATTTTTTTGGCATTAATGCACAAAAATATAAATGTAAAATAAATGTAAATATAGAATATAAAAAGGGATTTCGTTCAAACTCTGTAATTTTAATCTGAATGTGTTTTTTTAAACTTCAACAATGATAAAAAACAGAATTGCGTGCTCAGTTGTGTACAAGTCTTTGACAAGGTCATTCCGTCCCAGTTCTGATCGCTGTGTTGAACATAGTCAGTGTACCTGCAGCGCACAAACACCAACATGACACATGAGTGTGTTCTGTCACATATTTGCGGCGGTGGTTGCCGACTCATCAGCAGCTCCAGATGGAAATGCCGTATGTAGGATGTGACAGCGTGCAAAGTGCAGGACACTGCCGTCGACTCACTAGCATTACATGTTTACTGGCTGAAGGTTAGGTTTGTGTTCCACTCTTTGTTTTATCTGTGGAATGTGAAGCAGAGGAGGAGACGTCCTGAAGCTGGAGCAGCATGAGTGGATGTATGTGGAGATGGAGAGGACGCCGCCGTGTGCCCCTCATCTGCCCCCTGACACTGTCCACACTGTCCACACCGTCCACTCTGTCCACAATGTCCACACTCTCAACATCGTCCACACCGTCCACTCTGTCCACAGTGTCCACAATGTCCACACCGTCCACTCTGTCCACAATGTCCACACTGTCAACATCGTCCACACCGTCCACTCTGTCCACAGTGTCCACACCGTCCACAATGTCCACACCGTCCACTCTGTCCACACCGTCCACTCTGTCCACAATGTCCACACTGTCAACATCGTCCACACCGTCCACAATGTCCACATCGTCCACACTGTCCACACTGTCCACATCGTCCACACTATCCACACCGTCCACACTGTCCACACTATCCACACCATCCACACCGTCCACACTGTCCACACCGTCCACTCTGTCCACACCGTCCACACCGTCCACACTGTCCACACTATCCACACCATCAACACTGTCCACACTGTCCACACTATCCACATTGTCCACACTGTCCACTTTGTCCACACTGTCCGCACCGTCCACACCGTCAACACTGTCCACATCTTACACACTGTCCACACCGTCCACACTGTCCACACCATCCACACCTTCCACTCTGTCCACACCGTCCACACTGTCCACACCATCCACACTGTCCACACCATCCACTCTGTCCACACCATCCACGCCATCCACACCATCCACATTGTCCACACCGTCCACACTGTCCACACCATCCACTCTGTCCACACCGTCCACACTGTCCACACCATCCACTCTGTCCACACCGTCCACACTGTCCACGCCATCCACACCATCCACATTGTCCACACCGTCCACACTGTCCACACCATCCACACTGTCCACACTGTCTTATTTTTTTTTATTGTCAATGTGGTTTCTACATGTTTGCTTCATGAAACTGGGTTCATTTTGGTATCTGGCACTTTGCAGCTTTTTTTTTTTTATCTTGTCTTCTCCAGCGTCCTAACAGCAGAATGGTAGTCTGGTTCCTTTTGGTGCTGAACAAATTTGCTTTGCCAAGGGTAACATCATAAAGTATATGAAGCTCCACTTGACATTCTTCTGTGTTTATTATGAGTTTTGCTGAACCACATTTCAATGGCGGACCTGACATGGGGGGGGGGGGGGGGGGGGGGGGGTGAAGGGGAGGGAGCAAGAAAGAAGAATGTGGCGAAGACCCTCACAAGAAAGTATCAACAATGCAAACAGTAACAACCATAATGATAATTATAATGGTAACAGTAACTCCAACCAGAACTGAGTAAACTGGGCAGAAGAGAGAGAAAAACAAAACAAACAAACAAAACTACAATAAAATAAAATACATAAGACCTATTAAATGATGAATATAAGAAAAGAAAGCATGAACAGAATATCGGATACCACGTTCACACAAATAATACCAGTAACAAATCCACACAGCATCAGTTGTTCACATTCATCTGCTGTGACAGAGTAAACAAGACAAAGAGAATGAGGTGAAGAACACACACATGCAACTGCACTCCCTCCACTTTGCAGCTTTTTAGACCCAATAATTAAAGGTAAATTTAGACATATTTCCCCCCAGGATATACCTAATGATGACCTCAGATAAATGCAAAAAATTACACTCTTGCTCTGAGCCATCCCAAAATTAATGAATTTATAATAAAATATTGGGGCCAAAAATAGGACCAAAATTGGGACAGTAAAAGCTACCCAGGTGTCAGTGCATTTGATCTGAAAAACATGGCTGTAAATCAGTGTTTCTCAAAAAGTGGGGCGGGCCCCCCCGGGGGGTGCGAAGGCTTGCCGGGGGGGCATGGGATCATTCCTAGGTGTTTATTTTTTCTTCAGGTTAGAACATGTAGCAAGTGGAACTAATGTTTTAGCATCGGAGCACCCTGGACTCATTTTAGGGACGTACAACAAACAAATCTACTGCCATAGTGATCTGACACTAGACCAGACAAAGAGTTTAGGTTTGGAGAGTGCACAAGGATTGGACTGGGAAAGAAAAATGTGCAACGTTTCTGTTTTTGCACAGTTTGTACAGTTTGCACTTTGATGTTCTCAGATGTGCAACGTAAACGGGCTCATTACAGCCACTGATATTGTTAAAATGTTCATCTTTGTTACCAAAATGTGTTTGTTGTTCTAAAAAAAAAAAAGTACCTTACTGTCATAGTTGTAAGATAATTACACATTTCCTATTTTTATTTTGAAAAATAATGTCTCAGGGAGCAGTCTTGTTGAGTTCATTTGTATTGTTCAATCAAAAATCTACGTTATTTTTAATTTGCACAACAAATTATTCAAGGAAAAGCAAAAAGTATTCTTACGATATTGATGTTTATTTTAATAAAACTAATAATTGCACCACAGGTACAATGTTATTGGGGTTGAGGGGGGCTTGGAGATTTTTCATGCTCCAAAGGGGGGCCCGACAGAAAAAGACTGAGAACCAGTGCTGTAAATGGTCTTATATAGACTATAAATAAAGACACTGTGTTAAATTTGATGAGCCAAGTGGTTTGTCTAATTCAGACGTGGGTTTTTCATGAATCTCAGTCTCATTCCAGGTTTTTTATGTAACCCATGGTGTCCACTCACGTTACACGCAGAACCTGCCCAATTAAACGCATATTAATTGCAAATTATTTTGCAAGAGCAGTCATTTTTGTGAAACACTCTATTTTCTAATTAGTTTATTCCCAAAATGTACCTGTGAGAGAATAAAGAGATATTAATAGTAGCATGTAATTTTTGTGTCCATTTTACCATGTTACATATAGATTTTTGTATAAAAACAATGTAAAAATGTATTTTATCTGAAAAATAATTTCTCTTTTATCTCAGTAAATGTTTATTTTTAAAATAAAACCAATATTGCTTCTAAACTTGCTTCATAACATTAGTCTACATCTGGTTTGAATTTTTAGCCCCATGTCCTGTTTTTAGGACCAATTTCATAGACGCATCCATGTAACATTTATCATTATGTGAAACATACTGCAGTAGTAATTCCAAAGCTTTTAAATGCAAAAAAAGCTGCAAGATTAAAAGGAAAGAACAGCTTTTGTCTTGACTGGAAACTTACTCTTGTTTGCTTTTGCTACTAGTACCAGTATGGATGAGTCCACCTACACAGAAAACTCAACTGAGTACAAGATCCAGTTCATTCTCTGGAGGCTGGCACACTGTAAGAAGTGACACTGGAAGGAATTCATGTTTAAGAAATAGAAGAAAAAACAACTTCTGGTTCAACATCTGATGGGTTTCCCATTGTATTATCATTATTATTATTATTAGTAGTAGTAGTAGTAGTAGTAGTAGTAGTAGTACTAGTATTATTATTATTATTACTAATAATACTAATAATACTACGACTTATAATTATCTATCTATATCTATCTATCTATCTATCTATCTATCTATCTATCTATCTATCTATCTATCTATCTATCTATCTATCTATCTATCTATCTATCTATCTATCTACATTCAACCCCATTGAATAAAACGTGTAAAATTGAGTGCATCTCTGTTGAACAGATGCATGACTTTAATATCTGATGCGGTGTCTGCTGATATTATCTATGTACCAAAAGGATCTGTAGCTGAAAAAAAAAAAAAAAAGATTTTTTTTTTTTTTTCCCATTTATTTATTTATTTTTTGGTTCCAGTGCTATCAAGTAATTTAATCAAAATACAACTGGCAGCAGGAAAATGAAGTTCAACACTGACACCTGTAGCACCTGCTGTGTTTTCTCAGATCTGCAAAGAAATGGTCTTTTGTAAGTGTTTGAGTCACTGTCACCCATCGCTCATCCAGCTTGTCCATCAGTCCCTCTGTGGAGTTTTACAGCTTTGTTCACATTTCTGTCCAAATCTTTCGGCTCTTCTGTAAAAAAGGTGCAAACTAGTGAGGTTTTCTCCAGTAAGTCAGTCGGCAAAAAGAAAGTCCTTTTTTTTTTTCTTCTTTTTTTTCCCCCTCAACAGACGCATTAACAGCAGGTAGTTCTTCCTGCTGATCCCACCGGAGGGAACCGAGTAAAAGGAATCCACGGGTAAAAAAAAAAAAATGCCACCCCCTGTAACGAGATAACCATCCAAATAAGTCACGTGACAACAAATTAACGAGGAAGTGTTCAAAACCGGGGCCAAGCGTAAAGTGACTTCATCATTTAAATCCACTCGTATATACTCTGAAATTCAAGACTTCAGCCTTAGTGTGTTATTGAAGGACATAAGAACACTTTATTATTTGTGTGAAATTTAAATTGTTTTATTGTCATGTAGAAAATCAAGGTCAATGAAGTTACCATATTTGGTTCCTTATGGCCAAAAAAAATTTATGTCTGGGAAGAGAATATAAAAAATGCAAGAAAAACACATGTAAGATAAAAGGAACATGTATTTTAGAACTTTAGACCAAAATAAGTGCTGATCCAGTTCAACTGTTGCTGTCATTATCTTGTAATGTGTGTGGAAATGATCAAAAACAGTCACTTGCTTGATAAAGGGTTAAGGCTGGATGCAACTTAGGTGTGATTTTATGTTTAGGACTTTGATGTTTGCATGTCTTTCCTTTAAGATTGGGTCAAACATTTGTCTAATTCTATCTTTAAGACATAGCAGAAGACCAAGTGCAGTGTTTTCATGTTTTAATCCAATAGTGTCAAACTCATTTTAGTTCAGTAAATATGATCTTGAGGGCAGGACCAGAAAAATAATAGAATAATAGCTCATAAACATTGTCAACTCCAAAGTTTTGTCTATCGTTTAGAGATAAAAAGTAAAATTACATGATAAAAATGTTTACATTGACAAACTACCCTTTAAAAATGTAAATAACATGAAGAACCGGAAATTTCCTAAGAAAAATAGCTGCAATTTTAGCAATATTCTGCCTCAGTTTATCATTTACATATCACAGTGGATCTACAAATACACAAAACATGAATATTGATAAAATTGCACTTATTTTTCTTAAGACATTTCAGGTTGTTCATATTTGTTCAGATTATTCACATTTTTTGTTAGAGGTTAGATTGCAAATGTAAACATTTTCATGTCATTTTACTTTTTCACACTAAAACAAGGAGAAATATTTGGAGTTGTCATTATTTATAGGTTATTATAATCGTATTTTACTGGTCCGACACACTGAAGATCAAATTAGGCTGAATGTGGAACCTGAACTAAAATGACACCCTTTGACATCCTTGACTGTTAATATCTTCAGTGTAATTTTTGCACTTTGCAAATTCATCCCACAGGCCAGACTGGACCCTTTGGTGGGCTGGTTTTGGCCCGCAGGTCATATGTTTTACTCTATAAGACCAGCTGGATGTTAGAACACCAGGTGTGATGTTTGCATGTTGAGTGAAATGCTAAACATGGACATAAACTTTACATAAACCATGTAAAATGTGTAAACATGGACATTCTAGGGTGAAATGTACCTGTGATATTGGGTCAAGTTCAGACAATGGTTCAGTTTACCCCAGTTTACCTCAGTTTCTGTACCTGATCTAATAAATTCCTTCATATTAAAGACCAGAACTTGATCATCTGTAGTCCTGCAGGAGCTGTGTGGGCTGCATTCTCCTGGGCTGAGCACGGCTGCAACAAAGCACAGTGTTGAGAGCTGAGTTGAGCTGGTTGGGCACTGGTCTCCTCTTTCCTGGTCCTCACTGATGTATTGTTTCCAAGCCACTCTGTCTGCAGAAGAGGCAAACTGCTGCTGAATTTATTCCTATGAAAACCATCATCTTTGTTACTTTTTTTCCTACATACGTAAACATGCATGAAGGTGACTTTAAAAACGAGTGGTGTCAGGCACAACAAACCCCACCCCTTACACATATTTCGCCCATTATAGGTAAATGGGAAGATTTTAAAAATGAATAAAAAATTAGAATTTTGACCTACTGTTCCCAAAATGTAATGAGATCCATTTTGGGTCACTGGCAGTCCATAAAGTCAGTTTGGTATGAATTCAACCAATAATTTTGCTGCTACAGACATGTGAAACTTCACCCATTACGTAAACATGCATGAGGATGACTTTAAAAACAAGTGGTGCCAGGCACAACAAACCCTCGCCCATTATAAGTAAATAGGAAGATGTTTAAAAATTCATTAAAGAAATTTTAACTTTGACCTACTTCTCCCAAAATGTAATGACATCTACTCAGGGTCACTGGCAATCTATGAACCAAATTTGGCATGAATTCAACTAATAGTTCTGCTGCTAGTGTTAACAAACAAACAAACAAACAAACAAACAAACTGAACCAAGGACAGTACCCCTTCCCTCCCTTACGGGGGGCGGGGTAAGAACAAAAAAGCCTCCATAGAGATCAGCACTATTTCACAGTTATTGCATAAATTGTACTGCAAGAAAGTATTCCAATGGAAAATCAAAGGGAGAGAAACTGCTGCTCTCTCTATATATATATTGTAAGATAAGTGTAGTTTAACAGGAAAGCTGAACAGTACTTTGTTGTGCTTTGCAATAAAACATGGCATTGAAGGACGTGCACAGACCACTTTAATGGACAAACATCCTGCAGTGAAATTGCATTTGTGTTAGCCCAGCGACAAACACATTTCTATGATGTCTTAAGCACTATTTACCTGAAGAGGGCTTAGTTTAAATGTAGTCCCCGTGGTCATTTACCATATTTTTAAATGCACATGAGTCTCTTCAGGCCCCACCCCCTCCAGGTTGTTGGCTGTGCTGCTCTGTCCCATTCAACCAACAGCTGAACATTTTAGGTAATCGGCTCAAAGTTTGGACATATTTTCAGTTTTTACTACAACCGCTGCTGCTGACAAACAATTATGTCGTACTTGAAGAAATGTTCGTCGGAAGTCTTGACCTTATATGTGCAAATGTTGTGATGTAACTAGTTATAGACGTGACAAATTAAGAAGGAACTGAAATGGGTTATAAAAATCCACTCGATTTTTGCCAGAATGAATATAAAGATAGCTTTGCAGCACCTGGAGGGTTCAAATTCAACCTTTATGAACTATTAGGGTCCAAAGACACAAATATATTTAGACAGGAGCGCCACTACCAATGAAAGCATAATCGTTCTGCTTCTCAATTGGTCGGGGGGGATACATGGAGGTGCAGTCCATGAACACCGTCACTTACGATACCGTGAACACAAAACTGAAACTAAACATGCTTTCAGTGTTCACCTCCCGACTTCTACACCTCTCTTATACAGCGGCTCTTACACGATATTTTCACAACTTCTATATCCACTGGGCCCCCGCCACTGCTCCGTGGGCCCCCCACAAATACTGTGCCCCATGAATTTATCATGTTTACTTCCCCTTACCCTTATCGGTGCCCCAGAATGTACCAAAGACTAATAAAAGCGGGTTTAGCTAAATATGACCCTTTAAAGGAAGGTTAAACATGGAGAAAGTTTTATTTTGGAACTGACACAAAAGTAAGACTGGGTCCTTATGGTTAATTCAGTGTTTTTCAACCTTGGGGTCGCCTGGAATTCAAATGGAGTCACCTGAAATTTTTAGTAATTGATAAAAAGAAAAACTTACTAATAAAAATATATGGTGAGTTGACAGAGACAATCCCAACACATCAAAGACATGAAAAACTGTGAAGCTGAAACTGCAGCACTGTGGTTCTGTTTATCTGTCAAATGTTCACTGTGGTCAGTTTCAGATGCTGCAGCTCTTTCATAATTCATAGTTTGAGTTCTTGTTTTTTCAGTGTTAATTGTCAGCCTTGTAACTCCACGCTGGACTGACTGTACATATCCTGACCAAGGAAAATTAAATTCTCACTTTGTGCAGTAATCTACACCTGGCTTTTCTGCCTCCGTCCATAATAATATACATTATATAGACTAAATGTCATCTAAAATTAACCTTTATTTGCAACATAGTATAGCAAACTATTACACCAGGGGTGTCAAACTCATTTTAGTTCAGTTCCACATTCAGCTAAATTTGATCTGCAGTGGGCCGAACCAGTAAAATAATAACATAATAATATATAAATAATGTGAACTCCAAACTTTTCTCTATGTTTTAGAGTGAAAAAAGTTAATTTACATTATGGAAAGGTTTACATCTACAAACTATCCTTTCAAAAGATGTGAATAACATGAACAAACTGAAAAAAATAAGTGTAATTTTTACAATATTCAGCCTCAGTTTATCATTTCCACATGTACATTAGAACTTACAGATCACAGTGGATCCACAAACACACAAAACATTTAATAACACACAGAATATTGTAAATATTATATTTACTTCTCTTAAGACATTTCAGGTTTTTCATATTTGTTCAGGTTATTCACATTTTTTCAAAATTATATTTGGTTTTAGTGTAAATACATCAAAATATTAACATTTACAAAGAGAAAAATTTGGAGTTGTCATTACTTATAGGTTATTATGATAATATTTTTCTGGTCCTGCCCACTGGAGATTGAATTGGTCTGAATGTGGAACCTGAACTAAAAGGATTAGGATTAATATCTTTGTGTAATTTTTGTATTTCACAAATTCATCCCAAGAGCTGGACTGGACCCTTTGGCGGGCCAGATTGGCCGCATGTTTGACACCTGTGTATTACACGATCAAAAACAAATTAATTTTAGCAACAAAAAAAAAAGTCTCCATTTTGAATGTGTGGGGTTGCCAGAAATGTGTGATGTTAACCCTTTCATGGATACTGGTCACTACACTGGACAGTTATTCAAAGCTCTTCTCTTGTATGTTTATGGATTTTATTGTTTTAGTTCCATATCAGCCAACACAGTGGACGCTTATGCACCATCCCATCCACTGTAACTCACACCATTACTGCAACTTTGCTGTTCTAGTTAAACCAGATCTGCAGTAACATGTTTGAGTACTGGAGGGGTGGGAATTATATTATACTTCCTCCCACTCCTTTTCGAATGTGCAAATGAAGTCATGTATATGTATAAGTTTTGTTTTTGTGTTTTCTTCCATGACCTCTTACTACCTGTTTTATTTCTAAAGACTAAGTAAGAATACTTTGTCTTGTTGCATATTCGAAATAAACTAAACTAAAAAAAATAAATAAATAAATAAATTCTTGTTATTGTTACTAAACTGCAATTAACTGTTTTTTGTTTTTTTTGTTTGTTTGTTTTTTTAACAAAAAAGTTGGGTTTTTTGCATTTCATTTCCATGAAGTGAGTAATGCATTTGAGTATGTTTAAATGTGAGAAAACAGCAGATTAGCAGCATTAAAAATGTTTTTATTCCATAGTTTTCACACAATAAATCAGTAAATCCATATTTTTTTGCTTCAAAAATTAAACGCATGGTGTCAAGCGGACATTTTTGGAACTCCATGAAAAATAGGTTCATAAGAAAATTTTCAGTCGCATTGTTTTTTTTTCATGCCTAAAGAGGAATAAAAACACTCAGGAAATAAATGTTGATTAAGGTTCTCATAATTCATGCATGAAAGGGTTAAAATGGGGTCACGAGGTAAAAAAGGTTGGAAACCACTGGGTTAATGTGATCTGGGGGTTTTCCAAGAGTCCGCTTCAGGGTCCCATCATCCCCCTCCTCCTTTCAGATGAGTCTTTTTTCTTCATCTACGTCTTTGTGAAGTTCTACGTGCATTCAGCGCCAGACTTCTCCTCCATCCCGCTGGGTTTCCGGCTGTTTCTGCTGCCTTTGGGTGCACAAACACCTTCCATATACAGTAGAGTCTTAATCTGCTCGTACATTTCACTGCGACGGTTTGATCTGCGCTCCAGGCCCACTGAAGTTGTGATTTCCATAGCCAACCTTAATTTCCAGTACTATCTTTTTTCATTTGATCATTTATCTCATCCTCTTCTTCTGCTTCTCCCTCTCACTGAGTCTCCCTTTCTCTGAGGGAATTACATAAGTCTTTCTCTTTTTGTGTGTGTGTGTGTGTGTGTGTGTGTGTGTGTGTGTGTGTGTGTGTGTTGTGTGGGCAGTGTTGCATTTTATGTAAGTCAGACCTGGAAATGGCTAGCGAAACACTTGGGTCTTGCTCTACCTTTTTTTCCTTCTCTCAGCTTGTCTTGTGTGGTTGTATGTGCCTTTGGGTCATCGGACTGTAGATGTGCGTGGTACTTGGCTAAAGATAATGCAATAGGGTGACTGTATAGACCCACTCAGAGTCACACACTCACACAGAGCTCATCTTTTAAAGCGCACCCTGAAACACACACAAAAAAAAAAAAAAAAAAAAAGATGAGGCTGCTTTCACATATAATATTCATGTGAAGCTTCTGTTAGGCTGATTTAAAAGTATAATATATAATGTGAAGAAAATGACGTGTTGATCTTTATTTAAAATGTGTGAACTGACTGTAATATACCTAAAATGAGCTGAGGGGTATGGGAGACTGGACAAAAAAATAGAAACATTGGATTTTGTAAGATTCTGTCACTGATCATGTGTGAATGACTTTAACTTTAACCCATTAAAACCCAAATAGTGACTGACAACAAAAAACATCTACTGATAAAAAATGTCTCATACCTGTTGATCCACTAATCCTATTAACACATGTAAATAATAGGTGTAAAATACTGTTTGTCAGCTTTTATTATGCTATTACTTTACTTGTCCGGCCCACTTGATATCAAATTGGGCTCAATCAATCAATCAAATTTTACTTATATACAGTGGCGGAAAAAATTACTGGACCAGTGTTTTTCAACCTTGAGGTCGGGACCCCACGTGGGGTCACCTGGGAATCAAATGGGGTCGCCTGAAATTTCTAGTAATTGATAAAAAAAAAAAAAAAAAAAAAAAAAAACTTACTAATGAAAATATGTTGAGTTGACAGAGACAATCACAATCCATAAAAGACATGACAAACTTAAGATGAAACTGAAGCACTGTGGTTCTGTTTATCTGTCAGATGTTCATTGTGGTCAGTTTCAGATGCTGCAGCTCTTTCATAATTCATAGTTTGAGTTCTTGTTTGTTCAGTATTAATTGTCAGCCTTGGAAATCCAAGCTGGACTGACTGTACATATCCTGACCAAGGAAAATCAAATTCTCACTTTGTGCAGTAATCTACACCTGGCTTTTCTGCCTCCGTCCATAATAATATACATTACATAGACTAAATGTCCTCTAAAATTAACATTTATTTGCAACATAGTATAGCAAATAATACATGATCAAAAAAAATGTATTTTATCAAACAAAAGTCTTCATTTTTAATGTCAGGAGTCGCGAGGCAAAAAAGGTTGGAAACCACTGCATTAGACCATCAAAAGTCATCCAAAACAACCAATGCAATCCAGTTCTAACTCCTGTGTGTATCATGTGACCAAAACAGACAGAAAAGAAAACATGGAATGCCTAAAAGCACTGTTTTTGTCAGTACAATGCCATAGATACTGATGGAAGAACAGAAGTGATTTTGGTTATTATCAAGAAAACCATGTTAAATGGTTAGATATCAGCTCTGAAATTAAACTACTATGAGCTATTTTTGTTGTTATCATTATATTTGTCCAAACAAATGTACCTTTAGTTGTACCAGGCATTAAAATCAACAAGAAATTGAAGAAAACAAGGGGTGGTCTAATTATTTTTTCCGCGACTGTATAGCTATAAGAAATATTAAAGACAAAAATTAAAGAAAATACAAAAAAAACCCAGCTATAAAAAAAAGTTTAGTTCAGTTCCTGAATTCTCATCAGTTCCTCTACAGCACCAACAGTGTGAAACACAAACTCCAACACAGATGTCGGAACAGATGTTACAGATGTTACATACTGTGACTTTATGCAGTCGATTTGTCCATATTTGACAGATAACCAAACGGCTAAAATTTCCTTAGGGGGTCAAATGAGTGGCCATTTTTGTCAAAAAAAAAAAAGTTGTAAGAAATGCATAGAACTGTGTTGAAATAATGCTAATCCATTTGTGCACAGACTACTGATATTATTTGACAGTGGAAGCTCTATTTTCAGAAATATTGGATTTTGAATAGCACGTGTATGTGAAAACTTTTGCTGGTGGACGGACGTGACATTACCCATGATGCTCTGGTCAGTACCAGTACTTTATTAGTAATAAACTTATATACTTACTATTACTAATTCTCCTCTTATTCATAAATGTTAGTATTGTGGATCTAAAACAATAACAGTTTAACAAAAACACAAAATGTGGCAGTGGACGGATGTGACATGGTTGTTGTGGATCCCATCATACTGATGCTCTGCAGCCATGTCACCGTTTACACTAATGATCCCTGTGCAAAAACTAGGATCAGAATTATTTATTGTATAGTTTATCATCATACTAAAGAGTAAATAACAATATAGTATTATTATTTCTTTATAAAAATGATTATTATTAGAAAACTGTTGATTTAAAAAGTGACGTGTGACATTCTTCATGTATGTATTGGTGTAACATAAGCAGGATGGATCAGCACCATACTCCAGATTGAACCTGTAAAAATAAAACATGTGATATGTAGGATAGAATCTTGTAAGAAAAACTGGGGAATCTAAAAGAATAGAATATTTGTTTTCCAGGTAAATTCAGTTCAAATATAACTTGGCCATTTGTGACATGAAAATATAGCATTAATTGTGATGAAATTGGACATTTTTGAGCTGAAAACATAGTTCATATGACCATCAACATGTTGAACAGAACTGAAATCCTGTAAATTTGCAGAACTTGCATTTACCAACACAAAGTTCCTTTGGGGATTCACTTAGATTGATTTCTTATGCACAAAGACATAAAGAAGACCTCTAAGCAAATTTTATCCTCAAAGTATATTACAGTATTTATGTACAATTGTGCTCAAGTCTTGTCACTTCTAGAACATACAACATAAGTGCCCCTGTCCTTTGATTGATATTTCTTCCATTTGGTTTCTAACCTCTCTGTCGTTCTTTACCATTTACTGCTAATGGTCCTACTGAGTGCACACTGGTGAACTGATTTCCCCTGGAGGAATCGACAGTTATGTAATAGGTGTCAGGAGGTGAGGAAAATGTGAAGAATTCACATGTGTTATTGGATGAAAACACCATTCATACTGCATCCCATAATACCACTATTAGAGGCTGCTGGGTCTTAGAAATGAATGTTTATAGTCTGATATAAGGGAGGGAGGCACGGAAAATCATTAATAACAGGGATTTTTAAAACATATTCATTTTTTTTTTTTTTTTTTACCATTGTTATTATTATTTTAAGAAATTAAGTGGCAGGAAAAGGCAGCTTTCTAGAAATAAAACACCTCTGCACCCACTGAAAACCTGTCACCCCTTTAACACAACATATGCGTGTGTGTGTGCAAGTATGTATACTGTGAAAGAAATACTGCATGTGTGCATGTGTTTGCATGTTCGCACATGCACGCGCTTAACTAACTTGTCATAGAAAGGGTGTTTCACTGAGTGGGAATGCCTGGTAGGATGTGTAGGCCCGGGTTGCCATGGCAACCATCTGCTGCTACGCTCGCAAGCATTCGCCGGCAGCCCACACAGTGTGACATCCAGCAGTAAGCCAATCTGAGAGAGAGAGAGAGAGAGAGAGAAAGTCAATCTGTGATCGATCGCAACATTGAAAAGACAAAAATAAGTAAAACCTCACAAGTTCAAAGTGAAGCATTGTCTTTTTAATTACATAAGACAACTCATTCTCTTAAATGCACAAAGGTATTAATTGCAGTCTGATTAGAAAAGGGAGAACATGGCCTTTGAAAACTCACTTCTAAAGGTTCTTGTTCTGAGCTTCACATCATCTAAAGCACAGGTGTCAAACATGCGGTCCGGGGGCCAAATCCGGCCCGCCAAAGGGTCCAATCCGGCCCGCGGGATGACTTTGTGAAATGCAAAAATTACACTGAAGATATGAACAATCAGTGGTGTCGAAATCCTTTTAGTTCAGGTTCCACATACAGACACATACAGTCCAGTTAGATTTCAAGTGGGTCAGAACCAGTAAAATATGATCATAATAACCTACAAACAATGACAACCCCAAATTTTCTCTTTGTGTGTTTGGAGTAAAAAAGTAAAATTACATGAAAATGTTTACATTACCAAACTATACTTCTACAAAAAACGTGAATAACCTGAACAAATATGAACAAACAGAAATGTCTTAAGAAAAGTAAATGTAATTTGACCAATATTCTGCCTGTTACTAAAAGTTTTTTGCGATTGTAAAGCACATGTGTAAATGATAAACTGATAAAACCGAGGCAGAATATTGTTAAAATTGCACTTGTTTTTCATAAGACAATTCAAGTTTTTCATGTTATTTAGAATTTTTAAGTAAACTTTGTACACTGTAAAAAAATGACTGTAGAATTAACACCAAAAAGTTGTAAAATTGTAACATAAAAAAACTGTAAGTGACAATACAATGCAAAGTCGTTTATTTGAAAAGATTTTTGTGCTAACAGTTGAATCAAATATAGCTGTAGTTCTTACAGGAAGAGTATGTGAGTGCAAAAAATAACATTGAATTATGAAAATATTTACATTTAAAACTATCCTGTAACAATAAAATGTGAATAACCTGAACAAATATGAACAACCTGAAATGTCTGAAGAAAATTCAGCACAATTTGAACATTTTTTCTGCCTGTTCCTCAGTGTTTAGTGTCTTTGCAGATCTGATCCATAATGCACATGGAGAAATGATAAATTGAGGAATAATATTGTTAAAATTGCATTAAATTTTCTAACGTATTTTTTTATTTAAATTTCAGTTTTTTTCAGTTTTTTTTTGTTTTTTGGATAGTTTATAAAAGTATGTATTTTCTTAATTCAATGGGGTTTTTTACACTAAAAAAAAGACAAAAATTTGGAGTTGTCATTATTTATAGGTTATTCTGTTATTATTTTACTGGTTCGGCCCACTGCAGATCAAATTTAGCTGAATATGGCCCCTGAACTAAAATGAGTTTGACAGCCCTGCATTAATAGGTCTGTGTTTTCACCTTCACACATGGGAGTTTTACTTCTCTGTGAGTGCACTTGAGCTTTGTGTGTTAGTCTCAGTTTGAGTTTTTACTAATTGGGGCATAATCGGAATGAATGAATCCAAGGATACTGCATTTAGTAACAGCACAACTATGAAAATTATTAACCCTTTAACCCCTGAGATATTATTTCTGCTGTGAATTGTCGTCTGTTTCAAATTCATAAAAGCTGCTGTGAGTATGTGCTTGTGTTCCTTTTCTTCAGTGGTTTTGTTTTACTGTGTGTTTTAGGGTCAAAACAGGTGGAATAACAGAAAAAGACAAAGAGAGGAATTTAAATTTTACAGGTTTTGACTGAATAAGGCACACAGAATGTACATCAATAAGAGAATTAGGATGTTGAACATGAACCGTGAACTGGAACACACTGAACAACAACAAGGATTTGAGTTGTGTTCCAGTTTCTAAATCAGTCCAACTGCTTTTTGACACCTGGTTGAACTCCAAAAAGCAGTTACAGGGTCAAAACTCAGTAAAAACACAGTAAAAAAAAATAAAGGAAAATCACTATAACACTGCAAACAACAGTAAAAACACAAAGAAAACTGTAAAAATGACCCTAAAACTTTTTACATTGAGTCGGTCTCACTCACTGCTCTGTGTTTCACCCCCCATTCCACAGGTGGTGGGGGGTGCACTGAGCATGCTCAGATGTCTATGGATAGAACAAAGTCTATTCTATCAGCATGTTTTGAATTTTTTCCTATTGAGCAAACAGTAGAATTTTTATGAATATTTCAAATAAACCATACATTCAGAACGCTCACCTCAGACACGTCAGGGGTTAAAGCAGGGCTGTCAAAGTCATTTTGGTTCAGGGGCCATATTCAGCCCAATTTGATCTGCAGTGGGCCAGACCAGTAAAATAATGACTTAATAACCTATAAATAATGACAAATCCAAGTTTTTCTTTTTGTTTTAGTACAAACCCCCCCCCCCAATTAAATTATGAAAATATTTACATTTTACAAAAAAGATGTGAATAACCTGAAAAAACAGAATTTTCATTTGAAAATTTAGTGCAATTTTAACAATATTATGCCTCGACTTATTATTTATACATGCACATTACACACAGTGTTACATAAACATTTAGTAACAGGCAGAATATTGTTAAAATTTGGGAGTTTGGAACTAAAATTTGAACAATTTCTACAATATTCCATCTGTTATTATTAACACAACTCCAGATCACAGTGGATCCATAAATGCACCAAAATTTAGTAACAGACCAAATATTGTTAAAATTGCACGTTTTGGATTGTTCATCTTTGTTTTTATTTATATATTTATTTGCATTTTATTGTGAAAGAATAGTTTTGTAAATGTAAATGTTTTCACAGTGTAATGTTTTGGGGGGGTTTTTCACTTAAATTTTTTTCCACATAATTTTTCACAAAGAAAATTTGTAGTTGTCATTATTTATGGGTTAATGTGTTGTTATTTTTACTGCAGATCACATTGGTCTGTATGTGGAACCTGAACCAAAATGATTTGGACAACCTGAACTGTTCAGGTTCATTTCTTTCATCCCACAGGCCAGAATAGAACCTTTGGCGGGCCAGATTTGGCCCCCGGGCCGCATGTTTGACACCTGTGGGTTAGAGGGTTGAAATACACTTTGCAAATGCAAAGTAACAAAAGCCTAAACTGGACCAATAACATTTTATTTAATCTAATATTAGTTCTAAGTTTCCAGTTTAGCTAAACCACATTTTATATTAAGCATCTATTTTGGCTGTTTTCTATCTATGGTCTGTTGTGGTGTTGAATTTCATCCAAAAGTCAACAGAGGAAGAAAACAAGTGCCTGAGCCATTTATATGATTTTACATGTGTAGATATTAACTGCCCACTCACACTGTATACATCCTGTGTGCACATTCAGCAGCCCAGAGCTGTATTCGTTGCTGCAAGTGAAAAATAAAACACAGAGAAGGTCAAAGAACACCTGCTTCTGCACAATTCAACTGCATGTTCACAGCACATTCATGTCAGGTGACTCAATACTCACCCTCTTACTGACTGTGACTTTGTAATGCAAATGACTACATGTGTAGTGCACCGTTTAGTTCATAGTTTAGTATGGGAAAGAAAAAAGAAAAATCACAGCTGGGTGCTTGTGATCGACATTTAAGAGCAAAAAATAAGTAAAACCTAACAAGTTCTTAAATGTAAAAAGGTATTAACCATATAAAGTATGTTTTGAATAAAAGGAGACCCCATTAGATTAGTTCAATTCCAAACAGTAACAGACATACACTGGATAGACTAGAGAGCAACATCAGCCTGCACTGAACTATGGGATTGTTTACATGAATGAAAGTAACAAAAATAAAGATGAAAATATTTCATCTAATTGAACCCATAAAGACCCAGGGCTACTTTTGCTGCAGTTCCAAAACAGTTTTATCCTCTATATTTAACCTTTCTTAAGTGATTTATCACCATTTATTCTAATATTATCCTCTTTGGTTTGAGTTATTTCAGTGTAATTCAGTGTATTTTCCTATATATAAGTCACTGATCATGTAGATGTTCATAAAAGCTCAGAATAAATTCAAAGGTTATTAAATCAGAAACAGAGAAAACTGAACAAAAAGTGACTCTTTCTATCAAATCTATCATTAACTGAACATAAACCCAGTGTGTCCATCCACTGTCATTGATCCAACTCCATGGGTTTTACTGGTGAATCAATGTTGTAGAAGATGACAGTGTTTCCATGGTAACTACAGAGCCTCTGAACGTCCAAATGGGTCATATCTGATGACCATGAAAAGATGACAAACTGTATTTTACACCAATTATTTACATGCATTGATAGAATTAGTGGATCAACAGGTATGAAACAGTTCCATCAGTAGATGTTTTGGTCATGGGTGGATGTTTGGCTCCTCATGGTTCAGTGTTAGAACCAGGGGATGTGATGGTGTTTGTGTTGACATGTCCAGGCCTGTGTTTCAGATGCAGGTGGGCAGTTCCCAGCGGGGCTCCCAGAGGACCTTCAGTGTCCTGGACCGGCTGCTGCTCACTCACCCTGTGTGGCTGCAGCTGTCGCTCAACCAGGACTCTGCCATCTACATCCTGCTCAGAGAACCTGTTGGGGTGAGGACTCACTGGCACCGCCTTAGGACAGGAAACACAAAGGGTTTATTTACAGAGGATTTTAGTTTCATATGTCACAGTTTGATCAGTTATATGCATCTGTATCCTCCTGAGACCCAGGAAATGTAAACAGAGTACAAGCTTTTTTGTTTTTTGTTAAATAAGTGTCTATATTGAAAACATCATGATGCAACAGCTTTTTCAGATGCAGTTTTTAAAATTTTTATGGAATGTCCTTTATGGAGGACAGTTTTCTTTTTTTTTTGTATAAAATTGTGAAACTCTCATCCACAAATGTGGACAGAAAACCCAGAGCTGTGGCTGAGGAGGTTATAGATGACAGATGTTACAACAAGCAAAGAAGAAAAGTTTTAAAAGAAACACGGCGGAGTATGTGTGGACACACCAGGAAACCCAATAATTTCTAAATTTAGCGCAGGATAGAGGGGCAATATACAATAATAATGAATATATCTGTAAATCAACACCATATTTACATTCATCGCCATGTTTATGGAATGACTTCTTGTGTCATCTCATGATATAAATAAACTAGAAGCACTCGGAGAGCACAGACCTCCGCCAAGGCTGATCAGTGGTGCCCCCCGTGGGCCCCCCCACCCCCGATCACCACCAAAATTTAATCATTTCTTCCTTATCCCATTTCCAACAAACCCTGAAAATTTCATCCAAATCTGTCCATAACTTTTTGAGTTATGTTGCACACTAATGGACAGACAAACAAACAAACAAACAGACAGACAAACAAACAAACAAACCCTGGCAAAAACATAACCTCCTTGGCGGAGGTAACAAATCATCGCATTTGTGATTTAATGGAAAAACCGACATCACGCACTTCAGTTTTTTCGACATTTAGTAAATATCGGTAAAGTTTTGCACGTAAGGCCTATGGAAAAGCCACTATAGACTATGTTTCCACCTCCAATGAGGACATTCAAAATGATGATGATGTCATCAGTGATGTCATCAACCAGATTATTAAAGACAGATGACAGATGTTACAACAAGTGAAGAAAAAAAGTTTTAGAAGAAACACAGCGCAGTATGTGTGGACACACCAGGAAACCGAAAAATCTTTAATTTAGAATAGGATATAGGAGTAATATATAATAATAATGAATATACCTGTAAATCAACACCATATTTACATTTGTCACGTTTATGGAATGACTTCTTGTGTCATCTCACGATAATAAATGAACAAATCATCGCATTTGTAATTTAATGGAAAAAACGACTTTACACACTTCTGTTTTTTGACATTTAGTAAATATCGGTAAAGTTTTGTGCAGATGTCCAATGGAAAAGCCACTATAGACTATGTTTCCACCTCCAAGAGGACATTCCAAATGATGATATCATCAGGATGTCATCAACCAGATTATTAAAAAGGTGACAGGGTGGACAGCAATTTCAAGGACATGTGTAGAATGCTAAATATTATTATGAAAATAAAGCATAAATGATCAAAATGACTTGTTTTATCGAAAAACTTGTTGAGTATACTGAAAACATTTAAAAAGTATTTACTTTTTTTCATTTAAACACTTAAACTCACTGAAATTTGAAGGACAGTGTGAAGGACATGTACAAATCATGTACATTCCCTTAAAAAATATTGTACAAAATAGTAAAATCACATTTCAAGAGGTTTAAAATCGTACTGATATATGTGTGTAAGGGTGTGCCCATTCATAATATAGAATTTTATTATTTTGCGATGTGTTCATGGTGACAGATTCTGCCGGAGGACATTAAATGCACCACACAGTCATATTAACCCAAATACAAACAAAGGCATTCATCCTAATTATGTATAAAACCCTACATTACTCATACCATCTCATATTTCTCTGAAAGATAAAACATATTTCAGTGATTCTGTGCAGGAAATGACACAGTAGTTAAAAAAAAAAAAAAAAAAAGCTGAAAATACATGAAATAATATACATACAATAATAATATAAACATAAGGAGATAAGGTTTGTGGAATCTGTGTCATCTTTTAAGTCACTTCTTTAAACGCATGTTTATAGACTTGCCTTCATGTGATGTTGTCTCTTTTTAATGCTTTTAATATTGAATATTTAATTTTACCCTGTTTTGGTAATTCATTTATATTGACATACTGTGCATGATGCTGTTTTATTCCACTCCTTCATTTTTCATTTCGCTTTTGACAGCATCATGTTCTGTTATTTCTGCCCTCTCCACTGTGATACATTCAAAGTTAGTCATGTTTTCATGTTTGCAGGACTCATCTCTTTTATTGTGTTGTGTTGTTAGCTATGTTTTTATTCTGCTATTATGCACTTTTATCTGTCAAAGCACTTTGTAAACTCAGTTTTTAAAGGTGCTATATAAATAAAGTTATTATTATTATTATTATTATTATTATTATTATTATTATTATTATTATTATGGTTAGGGTTAGGGTTAGGGTTATTATTATTCTAAGTGAGGATGAAGTGTCATTTGTGGGTAGTGACTGTTCCATTTTGCTTGTGTTTCAGACCTTTCTGGTGCGTAAATGCAGTTTGAGCCAGAGGAAGGTTCTGTGTATGAGAGCCACAGCAGATAGAAGTGCCTCCTCTGTGAAGGAGCGCTTCATCTGTGAGGAGGACTCCAGTGAGTATAAAACCAGCTGGATCAGCACACATTTATCTGCAAGTGCACACAACACTCTAATGTCTGTGCTCACTCTGGGTGCAATGGGTGGAGGCATGTGGGATAAAGAGGATGGATCATCCAAATTATTTCCAGTCTATCCACCGTTATATTCTGTTCAACTTGTACAAATATTCCCGCCTCCTGCCCAGCTGTCAATCAAACTCTCTGTTTTATAACCAGCGTTTGCCTTGGAGAGTTCCGCACTCAGCTTCCCTGACTTGTGTCGCCTGGTGGCCTTCTACTGCATCAGCAGGTAATTTATGTATACACTGAAATATCTGTAAATGCATTATGTGGATGAGATATGGGACAGTACGTGTACACAGATCCATGATTCTGCTTCTGTAGAACAGAATAGAATAGAATAGAATAGAATAGAATAGAATAGAATAGAATAGCACAGTATAGAATAGAATAGAATAGCATAGTATAGAATAGAATAGAATAGCATAGTATAGAATAGAATAGAATAGAATAGAATGAAAGAAAGAGGAACATGGTGCAAATGAATAAAAGCGCAGCAAGAAACAAAAACACATGCATAATCATTAAATATTCTGCAAATGAGAAGTGCTGCAGAACCAGTCAGTCCAACAGAAGTGTATCTGATCTGTTTTATCAGATATCAGCAGTAATCTGATTATGAGAAATCAGATTAACCCACCTGGATTTCTCTTCAGTACTCCGATGTCTTCCTGCATGTATATGTCACAACGGGGAAAATGAGAGGACTCAAATGCACGATACTGAAGGGAAAGAAAACACAAGTTTATTAAACACAAAAGAAAACAAAACAACGGAAAATACAGAACCGGGGTTAGAGTCCGTAGAGGAAGACGGATAAAAAAAAAACACACAAAACCTGGGTCAGAGTCCGTAGAGAAGATGGATAAATGTCCGGGTTATGGAGTCGAATGGAGAGAAATGGACCAGCACTGCATGGCTGCAAACCAAAGCCTTAAATAGGCTGGAGGTAATTGGCTGCAGCCACGCAGCGCCAGCAGGTGAGTCAGATAAGGATGAGGAGATGAGGAGAGGGAGGAGCCGAGGGCCACACAGGCACAGATCATGACAGTATACAGGTTAATTCAATATTAAAATATTCAGATTTCCAGCAGAAATAAATAAGTTTGTAACCTTTAACAGTTTAATATGCAGTGGGGGTGAATTAAATATGAGTTTCCCATTAGGTGAATTGTGTCTGTCTGCTGTGGGCTCTGACTGACACTTCACTTCAGTGGGAACTATAATGAGCGTTTGTTTAAATTAAACATATTTTTTGTCTGACAGACAGTTCTATTGTAGTTGTGGTTAAGAAACACCAACAAGACAGTGGAAGGTGTGTGTCATCACACATTATTTTATGAAGTTTGCAGATACTTCTCACCTCTAAACCAGGGGTGTCAAACTGGCCCACCAAAGGGTCCAATCAGGCCCATGGGATGAATTTACAAACTGTAGGAGTTGACAGTGTTTCCACAGTAACTACAGAGCCTCTGAACAACCAAATGGATCATATCTGATGACCATGAAAAGATGACAAAGTGTATTTTACACCAATTATTGACATGGAATAGTAGGATTAGGGCATTAAACCTATAACACCAAACGTATCATATTTGATACATGAGTTTTGAAGCCCTCTACATGATCAGTGTGATATTTTTTTTCTTGAAAAACCTGATGTATACAATTAGATACATGCAATACACAGATAGTCCACCAGGGGGAGGAATTCATTCACCAGAGGCCTTTCCAGTGACACTACACGACTGTCATTAATGAGGAAGGAGGAAGAACTTTGACCATTTTGAAAAGGAATTACCAATTTGTGAGACATGTTTGTGTTATATTATGTTTTTGTTTGTTCAAACATAATATTTGAGCATTGAGACCCGATGTATCAAATTTGATACAAAATTTAAACTTATACATGGAAATTGATATTTGAAAAAAAAAAGGGGGTTGTTCAGAAGGACCGATATAGGCTCCAGTTTCAAAGAATTGGAATTTTCTGTCAATGATTTAATGGTTCAGGCTTTACAGGGTTAACAGGTGGTACACATTTTCAATCAGTGGTTTTGTTCAGTGGTGAATGTTGGGTCTTTATGGGTTAAATTGTTGTAGTGTGAAAAAATAAATCTATTTAAAAAAAAAAAAAAAAAAAAGGACAGCCCTGACTTAGACTCCAGTCAGCATCTTTGGGATAAACAGAACGCCTCCTGACCCCACTGCAGAGCCTGACCTCTCTAATACTCATATGGCTCAGGAGTAAGTCCCTGCCGTCATGTTCCAAAATGTTGTGAAGAGGCTTTAGATCCCAGAAGACGGCGGCTGTTGGCAGCAGAGTAATGCCCGTGGCTTTGAAACTGGATGTATAACAATCGCACGTGGGTGTCCACATCAGATGTGTGTATGGTTCTAGGCGGGCCTGACGTCACTGGGGGAACTCATGGGTTGTACATTTCAATTTTTCACTCCTTTGTTTTTGGATTTCTGCAGGGATGTGCTGCCTTTCCCTCTGCAGCTGCCCGAGGCCATCGCCAAAGCTACGACGCACAGACAGCTGGAAGCCATCTCACACATGGGACAAGGTACAATCACACCACTCACCCTCGTTATTAGGGGTGTGTATTGGCAAGAATCTGACAATACGATACAAATCACAATACTAGGATCATGATACAATATGTCACGATATATCATGATACTCTTAAAAAGTTTGTTTCTTTTTTTTTTTTTTAAGATTTTTCATGGAAGGATTGAATTACAGCAGAAATATGTACAAATACTAAACACATTTTTATTTGATCAGAACAGGATCTAATGCTATACAGTGGTCCTTCCTTTATCGCGGGGGTTACATTCTAAAAATAACCCGCAATAGACGAAATCTGCGAAATAGTCAGCTGTATTTTTTACAATTATTATATATGTTTTAAGGCTGTAAAACCCCTCACCACACACTTTACACACTTTTCTCAGACAAGTATTAACATTTTCTCACATTTCTCTCTTGTTTAAACACTGTCAAAGTTCAAACCTTCGTAGATTTTAAAAAATAAGTACAACTTCTACCTTCCTTCAGCATGTCCAGAAGTCCAACTTTTTGTGCGATGGTTAGCATCTTCCTCTTCCATTTTGGTGCGACCGCAGGTGCCTTTGTCGGTGCAGAATGTTTTGTCGAGATTGTGGGTTTTGTCGGGGAGAAAACTTCCAAACATACAGCACTTCAGAGTCACACTGCTAGCGATCGAACATTTATGTAAATTTGGCAAGAAGAAGGCATTCTGTACTGTACAGGAGACACGGCACGGAGGAGATGGACTGACAATGGTCTACTGTCCCTTAGCCAATCAGGACGCAGAACACAATGTGTGTTCATTCGCTGTAAAAAAAAAAAAAAGCATGCAAAATTGCACTGAAAAATCCATGAAATAGCGAGGCCGCGAAAGGTGAACCGCGTTATAGAGAGGGACAACTGTATCACAAAGTTTTTCTGTTTCTCCTAGTTTCCAAAGAACTAACATTTGCCTCTCTCAGACAGTAAAAAGTGTTTTTAGGATGCTTCAAATAGCCATTATTTAATAAAACAGTGTTAAAAATAAATAAATAAATAAATAAATAAGTAAGATATAAACAATAAAGAAAACTAACAAACAAAATGAACCTCCACCATGTCTGCATTTGAATAAATACCTAAAAATATAAATACAGTACTTTTTAATATCAATACTGTGTTGTGAAATATCACGATATATTGCAGAACCGATATTTTCTAACACCCCTACTCGTTATAGACCCTACCTAAATAATCACTTTAACCCTTTATGTGGCGCTTGCTCCAAAAGTCTAAATTTAAACCTTAGTGTGTTGTGTACTTTTGTGAAATGTTCCAATTTTTTTAATGTCATGTAGAAAATCAAGGTCAATGAAGTTACTTTATTTGGTTCCTTGGCCATATGTGGCAAAAAAAAAAGAAAAAAAGAAGAAGTGTGGATTAAAAAAATACAAGAAAAACACATGTAAGGTGAACGGAACATGTACTTTCGAACATTAGACCAACAGAAGTACTGATCCAGACACCTGTTAACATGTTAACATCCACATTATCCCTTTGAACATCATGTAACTGTTGCTGCCACTGTCTTGTGGAAATTACCAAAAATAGTCACTTGCCTGACAAAGGGTTAAATAGACTGAAATAAACGTCACAGCCTACATGTTACAACGTATATAGTGCAACATTCTCAGCAGCAGTGTTTCGACAGTGCTGTTGTAAGGGTATGGACACAGACAAAAATACATGTTCTAAAGAAATAAGATTCAAATAATATTTTACCCTTTATCGGGTTAAATATTATCCCTTTATAGTATAATATTAATATTATTTAATATAACCCTTTATGTTGTTGTAATGTTATAGAAGTGATGATCTAATGTTCTAAAATACATGCTCCTTTCACTTTACATGTGTTTTTACTGTATTTTTAATATTTACTTCTTGGATTTTTGCTTGTTTGTTTGTTTGTTTGTTTGTTTGCCACTTACGGGTAAGGCAACAAATATGGTAACTTCATTGACCTTAATTTTCTACATAACAATAAAAAAATCTGAAAAATTTCACAATAGTAATAAAGTCTTGTTATATCCTCCAATAACGCACTAAGGTTGAAATTTTGAATTTCAAAATATTTCTATGCGTGACCTATAAAGGGTTAATCTCAATGGGATTTATTTGGTTAAATAAATATAAAATTAAAAAAAGTGTTCCATCTGTCATTTTCATTGACTACACCTTCTCCTTTAGAATAATATGAAATTGTCTTTCAGCCTCATGGCAAAATGAGTAACAATATACAGTATATATTGAATGACTTTTCTTATCCAGACTTTAGTTCCACCCTGTATAATGATACAATATGCACAATACTTTAGAGGAGAGGATTATATGACAAATTAAGATTGATTTCAATGTAAAATCATGAGATTCCTTAGTTCTATTTGCAATGATTTGTCATTTTAAGGAATAAATTTAGGAAATCTTTGGAGATTTGAGCAATTTTTCTACAATTTCAGTTTGGGATCAATAAAATCTATCTATCTATCTATCTATCTATCTATCTATCTATCTATCTATCTATCTATCTATCTATCTATCTATCTATCTATCTATCTATCTATCTATCTATCTATCTATCTATCTATCTATCTATCTATCTATCTATCTATCTATCTATCTATCTATCTATCTATCTTTTGAGCTATGTTGTAATAATTGCCATTATCTGAATTGTTGAGGTTGTCAGGTTATTTACAAGTTTGACTGTAGGTTACTAGGCAACACTAAATATAAGACATAAAAAAAAAATAATAATAAAGTTTGAATTTTTGTTGGGATGGATCTAAACTCCCCTTCCTTGTGAATCTCTCTGTAGACTTCTGGAGCTCACCCAGTGCTTCAGAGATCCAAAATGGACCAGTAGACCAGTTAGCATCGACCAGCAGCAGCCAGAACCAGGACTGGGCCTCCCTCCTGAACCGAAACAAACAAGGCAAACTCTGCTTCATCAACCCACTGTTCCTGCAGCTGGAGATCACCAAGGTTGGTAGAGAATACAGAGGAGTTTGGGAGGATAGTATAACCAATTTAAGTAATAAAAAAAAAAAAAAAAAAAAAAAAAAAAGGCACTGGTGGAGACATTTCGACTTTTTTTTTTTATCTATGTTCCAAAAGTCAGAACAGAAATGTCAAAGAAAGCTTTTAAATGTTCTGCTTCCACAGCCTACAGTAGATGAAACTGAAGGAACTGGTCTATTTGAGTACATTTAAAGTCATTTTAAGGATAAATCTAGATGTAGATGTTTTCCTAATTGATTCAATCAGGTTCTGCTTTGAGATGCCTTTAGTATATTTTAAATTATTGATGGTGTTTTATATGTATCAGTGATTTATATATGGTTTTAGAGTTTTATTATGTGTTTTATGTACATTTTTAGTGTGGATTCTTCTGCTGCTGTCTTCGTCAGGATACTCTTGCCAAAGAGATTTTTAATTTCAACAAGTTTTTTTTTTTTTTTTTTTCAGGTTAACTCTTTAAAACCTGACGTGTCATCGCTGACACACCCTGCACATATGCAGTTTGGATGCCTGTAACTCTTTCATTGTTTGTGCAATTGGAAAAATTCCAACAGTTTCTGAAACCTGAGACATTGTGCTTTATAGACTCTATTGGGTCATTACAGTAATTTCACTCATGCCTGTACTAGAACCTGGAGAAGAAGCTGTATTAGCAGAATTATAACATGCAATAAAATGTAAATTTTTGCTAGATTTTGAAAGATCTGGAAAAAAAAAGTGCCCCGGAAAAATGGCCAAATGGACTCACTCACTCACAGCATATTTTCTAACCTTTTTATAGTCAAAATAAGAAGGAAAAAAAAGTCTAGGTGCACTATTTTAGGCTTAAAGTTTAAAGGGCTAAATAAAGGTTACATTAAAAAAAAAAATGACTTCACTTCTGAGGACCTATGACTTAATCCATCGTTATATAGTCTAGAGTATTTCTTCCCAAACTAATACTAAAGTCACTGGAACTGATCCTCACAGAAGCTGATGTTACAGATAAGTAGAAAAGAGAACAAGATGCCAAATATAAACTTTTGTTTTTATAATTCAAGTTTTTACTGGAGTTTTCACTTGGTACATGACAATCATACAATGTTGCTTAATGTTAACAAACAGGGCTTCTATACATACATGAAAACAGTATTTTAGATTATTTATATATTTCATGAGGTGTGTTTTTATTTATTTTTATAACTGACACTGTGTTGAGCCAAGCACCTGAAATTTCATTTGATAAGGTACTGATGGTGCATTATTAAATGACAATAAAGGAAGTCTGAAGTCTGAAAAGGATCAAAAGTGCTACAAAGTGTGGAAATGTTTTAAGAAGAAAAAAATTAAATATAAATTAAATTACATTAACCCTTTCATGCATAAATTACGAGAACCTTTATCAAGATTTTTTTTTTTTTTCGAGTGTTTTTATTCGTCTTTAAGCATAAAAAGAAACAATGCGATTGAAAATTTTCCTATGAACCTATTTTTCATGGAGTTCCAAAAAAGGTCCACTCAGCTGGACACCATGCGTTTAATCTTTGAAGCAACGAAACATGTATTTACTGATATATTGTGTGAAAACTATGAAATAAAAACATTTTTCATGCAGCTAATCTGATGTTTTCTCACATTTTAATATATTCCAATACTAGTCACTACTCACTTCATGGAGATAATATGCAAAAAAAAAAAAAAAAAAAAAACTTTTTTTTTTTAACCCTTTCATGCATAGTGGTCACTACAGTGGACAGTTATTCTACAGCTATTCTCTTGTATATTCATGGATTCTGTTATTCAGCCAACACAATACACAATACACTGCAATTGATAACATTACTGTAACTTGGCTGTTCTTGATAAACCAGATCTAACATGTTTGAGTGTAAATCAATTCCTTGTTATTGTTATTAGACTGTAATTAACAACAAAAGTTTTGTTTGTTTTTTTTTTTGGCATATTATCTCCATGAAGTGACTAGTATTGGAGTTTACTACAAACAAAAAGTTAAGGATATTTTTTTTTTGTCTTTATTTGGTTGTTTTTGCCATTTGTAAATAAAACTATGTCTGGTCATTAAAAAAAAATGTGTGTCAATTCAATTCACACACAAAAAAAGTAAAAAGCGTTGTGCAAAAATCCCAACTGAAAAAAATAGCCCAAATATTTTAAATATCCATAACTTTTAGTTTGTAGTGTATGTTAAAATGTGAGAAAAACTTCAAATTAGGTACATTTAAAGTTTTTTATTTCATAGTTTTCACACAGTATATTGGTAAATACACGTTTCGTTGCTTAAAAATTAAACGCACATTTCTGCAACTCCATGAAAAATAGCTTCATAAAAAAAATTAATCTCACTGTTTTTTAAATCCCTGAAGAGGAATAAAGAAAAAAATCATAATTAATGTCCTCATAATTCATGCATGAAAGGGTTAAAAAAAAGTTAATTACAGTCTAATAATAATAACAAGCAATTGATTTACACTCAGACATGTTAGTGCAGATCAGGTTTATCAAGAACAGCAAAGTTACAGTAATGGTATGAATTACAGTGTATGTGTTGGTGTATAAGTGTCCACTGTGTTGGAACTCAAACAAGAAAAAACCAACAAAAACCATGAATATATGTATAACAGAACAGCTTTGAACAGCTGTCCACTGGAGTGACCACTACGCATGAAAGGGTTAAATTAAATAAAAAAATAAATATTAGAGGGAAGTAGTTCAGCTGTCATCCTGCTGGCTGTCAGTCATAGTTATGTAAGAGCAGAATGGTTCCCAAACTGGTGCTGTGGTTCCATTCCTGTTGTGAAACTTATGAAGCACACATTCATATGAAGCAGTCTGTATCATCATGTTGACCCGTTCTTTAAACTGTGGGGCTTTAGGGGTTTCCCAGTGTTTAAGAATAATCCTAACTGCCACTGAGACCCCAACCATGATAACAGAAAATTTCCTGTTTGATACGTTAGCGATCTGTCCTTTTTCACCCAGTAAACACAGCCATGGACAGACTGGGACCATTCTGTCCAACCAGTTATGTAGAGTATGTACAACAACCATCCAGAAACGTTTGATAATTGGACATTCCCACAAACAGTGGATCAGAGTACCATTATCATTTTGACATTTCCAATGCAATGAGTTATTCATCAAATATAAACTTTTTTTTTTGTAAAGTTTTAAATACATTCAAAAATGATAAGTTGGATCAATGTTGTGTCCCAGACCCCTGATGGAAAAGAAACACCTGAATTCAATGTGTCCCAATACTTTTGTCCATATAGTGTATGACATAGGCAATTGTGCTATGAGGCTAATGTTGTGTCACTTCTCTCATAAAAACCCCTAATGCAGTTTTACACATCAGGTATTCTGATTCTCAAGTCGAATTCCATTGGTATATAAACTAAACTGCACTGGCTTTCAGCAGTTTAGCATTGTCTGAAATCAGTATGTACATCCCACAACCCAAAAAGATGAGTGCTTTTTTACTGCTTTTTAGTGGTTAATCAGCAGAGCAGTGGATTATCTGCTATTGAACTGAACCCATAAAGACCCAGCGCTACTTTTGTGTTGGTTCCCAAATGAATTTTTCTCTCAATTCAACCTTTCTTAAGCAATTTATCACCATTTATTATCAGATTTTCCCCTGCATTTTGCATTTTTCATTGTAAATTATGTATATTTCTATATTTAATTTAGATGTTCACGAAAACTTAGAGTAAATTTAAAGGTTATCACATCAAAACAGAGAAAACTGAAGAAAAAGTGACTTTTTCAGCAAAGATCAGACTCAGATTCATTTTGTCTTTTCCTTTTTGTAACTCACTGAAAATAAGTTAAAACCAATAAAAATTTAAAGAACCAAAAAAGGTATCATTAACTGAACATAAACCAAGTGACTCCATCCGCTGTCACAATTTCCATTAATCTTTTTAAGTTATTTCAACTTGGCCATAATTGTTTAAATGCCACAAGACTTCTGTAGTTCAGTAAACTCTATCACTTTAGTACAAACAACATGATTTGCTTTTTACTCTTCAAGCTTAATTAAGTCAAACCAACTTAATTTTAATTGTGTTAAAACTACTCCATTAAGTTATGCTGACTTATTTTACTTTTATTCTACTCAAAAATGTCCATACAAGTAGTTTCCTTCATTTTTTGAGTTGGCCTAACTTATTTCTGTACATCTGAACAAATTCCACATAGAAATTTCAATTATATGATCATACTGCTTATTATTAGCGATGTGACATTCTCGAACGAATCGAATCTTTTGAACGGCTCTTTGAAATTAATGATGGGAACCGAGTCTTTGTAAAGAGCCGTTCATTTTTTTTTTTTTAAGGAGGGAGTGTCCGATTGTTTGTCAGTTTAGCGTCACTGGGGAGGCATTGGACAGGAGGAGAATGTTCGAGCAGAAAAAACAGAGTGCTTGCGCGTGTCTCATGGCAAGAAGTTAGCAAAAAAAACAACAGTTTGAAGGGTGAGGTGAGCATACCGGAGGAGGCGGAGCTGGAAGACTGGTCCAAACCAGAGAAAAGTTTAAGAGTGAGTGAGTGAGTGAGCACCTGTGAGTAATGAGCCAAAGAAAAAGGTTATTTCATAAGAAAATGTATTTTCTTCTTCATTTTTAGGCTACAGACTAGTGCACATAATGTACTGTGATGTTTTTGGTCCAATTCCAGCCTTTGCCTCATGTCACCTCTCATGTCATGGATTTAACCCACTCATTTGAACTAACTATTCTTTTTTACGGTAAGATAATATTCACTGCCGCGCCAATTAAACACCTTTAAAATGTAATGTCAATCATCACATGTAGCCTATTTAGTCATTAAAACATTGGCGTTTCAAAATAATGCAAAAAACATAAAAGAGCCAGTCTGTTGAACGGCTCCTGATTGAACGGCTCCTTCAAAGAGCCAACAGTCCTATCACTACTTATTATTTCTCTATGTATCTCAATTAGTAGATCTATCTGCATGGTAGAATCTCAGTTGTACACAGTACTTCTGTTCCCATTCAATCACAACCAGTAAATTATAATTGTCAAGCAGCGAGAAATTACATTAACCCTTTCATGCATGAATTATGAGAACCTTAGTCAATAATTTTTCTTGAGTGATTTTATTCCTCTTTAAGCATGTGAAAAAAAAAATGCAATTGAGATTTTTTTTAATGAAGCTATTTTTCATGGAGTTACAAAAATGTCCACTCAGATCCACACCATATGTTTAATTTTTGAAGTAAAGAAATATGTATTTAAAACCATCATCAGAAAGTGATATACTGTGTGAAAATATGAAATAAAAACATTTTTAATGCTGCTAATCTGATGTTTTCTCACATTTTATCATACTCTAACACTAGTTATTACTCACTTCATGGAGATAATATGCAACAGAACAACTTTTTGTTTAAGGAAACCGGTAATTACTGTCTAATAACAATTAATAATTGATTTCCACTCGAACATGTTAGTGCAGATCAGGGTTATATGGAACAGTAAAGTTACAGTAATAGTATAAATGTTAGTGTATTATTATGGGATGGTGCAAAAGTGTCCATTGTGTTGGCTGATATGGGGCATAAACAACAAAACCCATGAATATACAAGAGAACAGCTGGAGAAGAGCTGTCCACTGAAGTGACCACTATGCATGAAAGGGTTAATTTATGCATGAACAGTAGTCACTAAACAGGAAAGGTCTGGTTTGGCCTATGGCTCTGACTCATGGTGCAGTTCTATAAACATACAAAAATAAACACAAAAGGCCAATAAACATTAGCATGCACACATTAACTCCAAATTAATACCAACACAACAACCCTGCTGAACCCCTGCACAGAAAACAACACATTTTCAATAATATACCCAATACCCACAATGCAATGCAGCAAACCCGTCACAATATATACTACAATTTTAAATTAGAAAGGAGCAAAATGTGTGTTATTAGTCCTTGAATAATTAAAACTACCATTGCAGGAACAAAGCTAAATTCTATCAAGCCTTAAAGTTCGGTAAAGTTCTGTATAATATCGTGTTTCTCCTTTTCTTTCTGTGCTTTCCTCCATTTCTTGTGGTGGGCGTGGTCTGTCAGCAAAACATGTCCAGGCACGTCAGCTTTGTACTCAGCTTTTAGAGGACGTTTACAAGATTTTTAAGTTGTACTAACTTAATATACTTCTTTGTTAAGTTAAAGGCGAAAATGTCTGTTCAAAATCGATGTTACTAAGTTAAGACTGTTTCCCTTATTTTTCATTTAGACCAACTTAACCCTTTCATGCATTGATTATGAGAACCTTAGTCAACATTTTTTTCTTGAGTGTTTTCATTCCTCTTTAGGCATGAAAAAAACAATGCAATTGATTTTTTTATGAACCTATTTTTCGTGGAGTTACAAAAATGTCCACTCAGCTGGACACAATGCATTTAAGTTTTGAAGCAAAGAAACATTTATTTTAAAAAATCATCATCAGAAAGTGACATACTGTGTGAAAACTATGAAATAAAAACATTTTTAATGCCACTAATTGCTAAATTGCTACTGTTTTCTCACATTTTATCACACTCTAATATTAGTTGTTACTCATTTCATGGAGATAATATCCTCCTGAGACCCAGGAAACAGAAAGTTTTAGCTTTTTTACATTAAAGAAATGTCTTGATTGGAAACTGCAAAATGCAACAGTTTTTTCAGATACATTTTTTATTATTTTTATTTATTGATTGATTTTTTAATGGAATGTCTTTTGCAATGTACAACATTTTTAAAGTGAAACTGTCAAACTTTTTTCCCCTACAGCGGACAAAATGCATTGCTGGGTTTCAGGAGGATATGCAAAAACAAAACAAAACAAAACAACTTTTTTTTTTTTTTTTTTTTTTACAGAAAACTGTTAATTACAGTCTAATAACAATTAGCAATTGATTTACACTAAAAACATGATACTGCAGATCAGGTTTATCAAGAGCAGCAAAGTTACAGTAATTGTATGATTTGCAGTGTTTGGGATGATGCATAAGCGTCCACTGTGTTGACTGATATGGAACTAAAACAACAAAACCCATGAATATACAAGAGAACAGCTGGAGAAGAACTGTCCACTGGAGTGACCAGTATGCATGAAAGGGTTAATAAAATAACTGATTACAATGTGTACATGTAACAAACTTAATTTTTTAAGCACAAAAAGCTCTTGATTTTAAACATAACTTACTAACCCCATGGATCATTTCTTAGAGTGTATGCTAAAAATTTTGATAGCAAAATCAAAAGCAGTCAAAGTGCATTTTCCATCGTTCCTTCAAAATACTGCTGTACGTCCTCATGCTTTTTTATCTTGTCATATAGCCACAGTTCACCTTTATGTCTCCTCTTTCTTCTCGAAAACCAAACTTGTCAAAGGGACATTGGGACAAAGGGACACTATCTGAGTCAAATGTTGAACCCATCCTATTCCGTCCTGTTCCACAGCAGCAGCAGCTCCAGAACCACAGTGCCTCCAACAAACGGCACCGCTTCAAACGCAGCATGAGGCTCCGACTGTCCGAGTCCTCCATGAACCTGTCCCTGGAGGGGGTGGGCTCCTATTCACCCCCCACTTCAGAGGAGCAGCCCGGTGGGTCAGAGAGGCTCCAGAAGTCTGACACTAACCCTCAGAGGAGAGTCCACGCTGGGGCAGGGGTCCTGAGGAGAACCCCCGCTGTGTCCCCAGGGTCTACAGAGGAGGACGACATGATGTCTGCATATGTGCAACAAGTAAGAACTGGTGCAATCAGTCTGGAGTTTGGCTTAAATATATAGAATAGAATAGAATAGAATAGAATAGAATAGAATAGAATAGAATAGAATAGAATAGAATAGAATAGGCTTTATTGTCATAACACTAGTTGTGCTACGAAATTGCAGGTCAGTGCGCTTAAATCTAAATAAAAACACAAATCTTTCGTGAATGACTGAAAATATGATGAAACCAATAAAAACTTAAATGACAGACAAAAAAATAGAGAGAGTATTTTAAAAATGTACAATGGAAAATATGTGCAAATTAAGAGATATACTGTATGAAAGGGTAAATTTAGAAAAAAAAAATTAAAGTGGTATAAAAATGTGCAAATGTAAAAGTATAAACAATGTAAACACACATGTAACAGTGTAAACACTGTAAACAGAGTCAATACAACAGGGTAAACACTGTAAACATGCATGTGCCAGACATGAGGCATATGTTCAGGGACTGGTTATTGTGCATTACAGTGAGGAAATATATATATAAATATGTATTTGTCAGTTGTTTTTACTAGGATCTTTAGTAAAACTGGTTTTAAATTCTAAACTGGTGCTATGGTCAAATTTTAAAAGAAGATAATTTGATCTGATTTCTTGTCATTTTTCTTCAGAATGAAACAGAATGTTGTGAATCACACGGGGACAGTAGAATTAACATAACTAGAATAAACATGAACATCTTTTGTGAAACATCTCATAACCCAAATGGAATAGCATCTGTTGACATAGAAATCCACAATTATAAACATTTTTGTCTCACAAAATCCTAATCTTTGTACAACCTACTTGAACTGGTCAGTGGACGTTGGTCTAGGACGTCTCACACCGGCCCATTTGGCTCAGATTTCCCAGTTTGATTGAAAGGACATATACAGATGTCAACTCTCAAACAGTCTACAGTGTGTCGGAAGTACAGAAGTACTGTCAGTTCAGATCCAACTGAACCATGAATGTGTGGACTGTAATCACAATGAACAAAAACACAGAAACATGTCATAGAAAAAGTGACTTTTTCAGTTAAATCTCTCATTAACTGAACATAAACCCAGTGTGTCCATCCACTGTCATTGATCCAACTCCATGGGTTTTACTGGTGAATCAATGTGGTGGAAGATGACAGTGTTTCCACGGTAACTATGGAGCCTCTGAACGTCCAAATGGGTCATATCTGATGACCATGAAAAGATGACAAACTGTATTTTACACCAATTATTTACATGTATTGATAGGATTAGTGGATGAACAGGTATTAAACAGTGTAGATTGATGTCCTATATTTAATTCACTGATCATGTAGATGTTCATTAAAACTCAGATTAAAGTTGAAGGCTATCATATCAAAAACAAAGAAAACTAAAGAAGAAATGACTTTTTCAGCAAAGATACTAATAACTGAGAGTAAAACAAGTGTCTCCATCCACTGTCATTGATCCAACTCCATGGGTTTACTGGTGAATCAATGTTATAGAAGATGACGGTGTTTCCATGGTACACTGTAAAAAATGACTGTAGAATTAACACCAAAAAATTGTAAAATTGCAACATAAAAAACCGTAAGTGACAATACAATGCAAAGTTGTTTATTTGAAAAGATTTTTGTTAACGATTAAATCAAATATAGCTGTAGTTTTTACAGGAAGAGTATGTGAACGAAACCAGATTTGTATGTAGAAATGATGTATTTCTATTGTTTTTAGAAAATAAAATTGTAAATTGAAAAACAATCTGGTGCCGTTTAAATTGCAAAGACCAAAATGTTGAAATAACAGCATATTTGCTTTTTTTTTTTTTTTTTTAAATAAAGAAGTCATTTAAAAAAAGTAAACATTTACAAAGTAACATTTTTAATTTTGTAAATGAATGGGTTGGTAGAGTTGGTAGAGTGGCTCATCCACCAACCAAAGGGTTGGTGGTTTGAATCCTGGCTCCGACTGTCCATATGTCCATGGCCTGTTGGCTTTGGAAAGTGCTTTGGAGACCATGAGGGTGCAGAAAATGCACTAAATACGTGCAGTCCATTTACCATTTAAATCTACATGTTTAAAATGTTAAATCTACGTGTTACTCCGTCAATATGCTTACAGTTGGATGTGTTTTTTACAGTATTGTTCTGGTAACCACAGCTGCCAGGATTTTTTTTACAGTGTAACTATGGAGCCTCTGAACGTCCACATGGGTCATATCTGATGACCATGAAAAGACGACAAACTGTATTTTACACCAGTTATTTACATGTAGTGATAGGACTAGTGGATGAACAGGTTTTAAACCGTTTAGATCAGTAGATGTTTTGGCCGATGGTTCATCATTCATTCAGTCTCTTCACACAGATTTTGAGCAGAAGACATGGTTGTCATGTGTGTGGGATGGATGTTGTACTTCTCACATTGTACCATTGTCACAGACGGGGAAGGCGGAGGAGCCTGCGGGGTCTCAGGAGCCGGCCCGGGCCGGTCAGTCCGGTGTGGAGGTGGCAGCTTTGGCCCTGGAGCGCCGTCCAGCTCCGTCCCTGGCTGAGCTGGACAGCAGCAGCTCCTTCAGCAGCATGGACGAGGAAAACAACTCGGATTCAGATTCAGAAAGCGCGGCCCAGACCCAAACGCACGCCCACCAGCGCCCGCCGCTGGTGCGCTCCCGAGGCCGCGGCGGACTGCACCGGATGAGCGAGGCATTCGTGTGCTTCTTCGCACCGGACAAACGGCTGACGCGACTGGTGGAGGAGCTGTCCAGAGACAGACGCTCCATCTTTGGAGGCATGGTCCAGGACTTCCTGCTGACTCAGAGGGAGGCGCTGAAAACCCTGGCCTCCTCTTCCTCCTCCTCCTCTTCGTCTCGGGTGACCTCTGTGCAGCTTCTGCAGGGTCTGCGGCTGTTTCTGTCACAGGCCAAGTGTTGTCTGCTGGACAGTGGAGAGCTGGAGCCCCCCATTGAAACCCTGGTACCAGAGCCTGAGACAGGTAAACACACACTGAACAGAAGAACACACCAGGGACAAGTCTGAACCAGAGTCCCAATACTTTATTAAAGCCAGAGGGAAATTATTACCCCGCCCCCTGAAGGGAGGCAAGGGGGACTGTTTTTTTGTTTGTTTGGTTTGTTACCTCCAAGGGGGTGATGTTTTCATTAGGGTTGGTTGGTCTGTTAGCAAGATAACTCAAAAAGTTATGGAAGGATTTTAGAGAAATTTTCAGGAAATGTTGATACTGGCACAAGGAAGAAATGATTAAATTTTGGTGGTGATTGAGGGGGGGGGGACTACGACTGATCTGCCTTGGTGGAGGTCTGCACTCCTGAGTGCTTTTCTAGTTTGTTTGTTTGTTTGTTTGTTTGTTAACACTCTAGCAGCAAAACTATTGGTTGAATTCATACCAAACTGGGCTTACAGATTGCCAGTGACCCAGAATAGATCTAATTACATTTTGGGAAAAGTAGGTCAAATTTCAAATTTTTTGTCGATTTTTAAATCTTTTTTTCCCCATCTATATTATAAAAGCCAAGTGGCCTCTGTGAGTGTGTGTGTATGTGTGTCTTGGAATTCACACAAAATCTGTACAGAGCTGACTGCTGCACTTTGGTATATTTATGTATGTTTGGTTAAAGAACAGACCAGTGAAAACCGCAAGTTGATAGGACCAATATTTTGGGAAATATTAGTAATTTTGGAATACAACGTTAGCTTACTTTGCCATTGCTGGTCACAGGGATCTTGGCAAATGGTCTTGCTGTTTTTTTTTTTTGGTTTTTTTTTCATTTGCGCAATTAAATTATAGGCAAAAAGTGTATTGTAATGCAATACACGCTACTGAACATGTACCGAGTAAAATATCAAAGAAAATTAATTAGTAATGCCTTACACTACTGTGTTACAGCAAAAAGTAATCTGTTACTGTAATGCATTGTTTTTACCTCAGCCAAGGAGGTTATGTTTTCATCAGGGTTTGTCTGTTTGTTTGTTTGTTAATTTGTTTGTTAGCAAGATAACTCAAAAAGTTATGGATGGATTTGGATGAAACTTTTTAGGAAATGTTGATACTGGCACAAGGAACATATGATTCAAGTTTGGTGGTGATGGGGGGGGGGGCTTATCTGCCTTGGCGGAGGTCTGCGCTCTCCAAGTGCTTTTCTAGTTGTAACGTGTTATTCCCAACACTCACTATAAAGACTTGGTTCATTATTGTCATTTAAAAATTAGCCCTTAAAATACTGATTTAGACAGTAGACAAGAGAGGCTTATAAAACACCTGAAGCTGGTTTTGGGCTGGTCCAAATGGGTCATATCTGATGAGTATGAAAAGATGACAAACTGCATTTTACGCCAATTATTTACATGTATTTATTTATTTTTTTATTTATTTGTTTAGTTTATTTCGAATATGCAACAAGACAAAATAATTTTACTTAGTCCTTAGAAATAAAACAGGTAGTAAGAAGTCATGGAAGAAAACAAAAAACAAAAAACAAAAACAAAACTTATACGTGTACATGACTTCATTTGCACATTCGAAAAGGAGTGGGAGGAAGTAGAACTTATTTAATCCCACCCCTTCTCCACACAACAGTTTATCCTTTAGCTTCCTATCAGCAGAATATATGAAAAGTCAAGTCCCTTAGATCACAGGTGTCAAACATGCGGCCCGGGGGCCAAATCCGGCCCACCAGAGGTTCCATTCCGGCCCACAGGATGAAAGTGCAAAAATGAACCTGAACAGTCCAGGTTGTCCAAATCCTTTTGGTTCAGATTCCACATACAGACCAATGTGATCTGCAGTAAAAATGACAACACAATAACCCATAAATAATGACAACGACGAATCTTCTTTGTGAAAAATTAAGTGGGAAAAATTGAAGTGAAAAAAATAACATTACACTGTGAAAACATTTACATTTACAAAACTATTCTTTCACAATAAAATGCAAATAAATGAAACAGAGATGAACAATCCGAAATGTGCAATTTTAACAATATTCTGCCTGTTACTAAATGTTTGGTGCATTTATGGATCCACTGTGATCTGTAGTTGTGTTAATAATAAGAGATGTAATATTGTAGAAATTGTTCAACTTTTAGTTCCAAACTCCAAAATTTTAACAATATTCTGCCTGTTACCAAATGTTTATGGAACATTGTGTGTAATGTACATGTAGAAATAATAAGTCGAGGCATAATATTGTTAAAATTGCACAAATTTTTCAAATTAAATTTCTGTTTTTTCAGGTTATTCACATCTTTTTTGTAAAATGTAAATATTTTCATAATGTAATTGGGAGATTTTTTTGTACTGAAACAAAAAGAAAAACTTGGATTTGTCATTATTTATAGGTTATTAAGTCATTATTCTACTGGTCTGGCCCACTTGAGATCAAACTGGGTTGAATATGGCCCCTGAACCAAAATGAGTTTGACACCCCTGCCTTAGATCTTTTGTAAGTAATTAACCTCACTTATCATCCTCGCATTGATAGGATTGAGTATTGGTAGATTAGTGGATCAACAGTTTAGATCAGTTGATGCTTTTGGTCGATGTTGGATGTTTGGGTGTTTATGGGTTAAAGGTGTCGAACAAACACAAGAGAGTAAACATTACAACACAGGTGTCAAACATGCGGCCCGGGGGCCAAATCTGGCCCGCCAAAGGATCCAATCCGGCCCTTGGGAAATGCAAAAATTACACTGAAGATATGAACAATCAATGGTGTCAAAATAATTTTAATTCGGGTTTTTCAATTCAATTAGATTTCAAGTGGGTCAGAACCAGTAAAATATTATCATAATAACCTATAAATAATGACAACCCCAAATTTGCTCTTTGTTTTTTTGGTGTAAAAAAAGTAAAATTACAGGGTGGGGGAGCAAAATTTACAATGAACATTTAGTTGTTTTTTCTCAGCAGGCACTACGTCAGTTGTTTTGAAACCAAACATATATTGATGTCATAATCATACCTAACACTATTATCCATACCTTTTCAGAAACTTTTGCCCATATGAGTAATCAGGAAAGCAAACGTCAAAGAGTGTGTGATTTGCTGAATGCACTCGTCACACCAAAGGAGATTTCAAAAATAGTTGGAGTGTCCATAAAGACTGTTTATAATGGAAAGAAGAGAATGACTATGAGCAAAACTATTACGAGAAAGTCTGGAAGATACTATTAAAGAAGAATGGGAGAAGTTGTCACCCCAATATTTGAGGAACACTTGTGCAAGTTTCAGGAAGCGTGTGAAGGCAGTTATTGAGAAAGAAGGAGGACACATAGAATAAAAACATTTTCTATTATGTACATTTTCTTGTGGCAAATAAATTCTCATGACTTTCAATAAACTAATTGGTCATACACTGTCTTTCAATCCCTGCCTCAAAATATTGTAAATTTTGCTTCCCCACTCTGTACATGAAAATGTTTACATTACCAAACTATACTTTTACAAAATATGTGAATAACCTGAACAAACGGAAATGTCTTAAACTAAGTAAATGCAATTTTACCAATATTCTGCCTATTACTAAATATTTTTTTGTGATTGTAATGCACATGTATAAATGATAAACTGATAAAACCAAGGCATAATATTGGTAAAACTGCACTTGTTTTTCTTAAGGCAATTCAAGTTTTTCATGTTATTTAGAATTTTTTAAGTAAACTTTGTAGATGTAAGCCTGATCATAATGTAATTTTACTTTTTCACTGTTATCATTTCACTGCTTTGGCTCACTGGAGATCAAATTGGGCTGAATGTGGCCCCTGAACCAAAATGACTTTGACACCCCTGCATTACAATATGAAAGTATAAGGAGTAGAAGTACTGTATATGTTGAATAAACTGGCATTTGTAAAGTACTCCCCCATAGTTGTCAGATAAGCATTAATAAGTCTAATGCATCAAGGGACTGACAGAGAGAAAAATGTGTAAAAAACAAAAAAAAACCCAAACAAACAACAAAAACAAAACAGTAGTGTAGCATTAGAAAACATTGACTGAGTATAGTAGTGCCAGAGGATGCAGGTCTATGGAAACAGACAATGTTTTCTGATAGATGGTGGGCTGCCCAGGCTCCACTGAAAGGCATTGTCAACACAAAGTAGTTTGCGTGGGGGGTAGAGCCTCATTCACTGGAGCTCATATTATTGTCTCTGGTATTTGGAAAACAGCATTAGGAAAGCCCTGGCCGCACCCCCATCTATGGCAGTTATCAAAGTGGGATTCTTCTCATTATTGTAAAGACATCGCTTCGGTAATACTTTGGGAGAATCGCAGTCAGATCTTTTTGACACAGACCTGCGCGTAGGCTTTTGTGTGCAAGCTGGGTGTGTGTTTTCCAGGTGTGTTTGTGTGTAAATGTGGGATGATGGATGGTTGCCGTGGCAGTGCAGAGGCTTCAGGGGAAAGAGAGAGAGAAAAAGAGAGAGAGAGAGAGAGAGAGTGTGTGTTTGGCCATCGCCTGCCGTCCTTCCACCCTTCCTTCCTCTGAGTTCTGATTCTGATTTATCTCGCATTGCGTCGGTGGGAGGCATTTGCATTTTTTTTTTCTCCCCCTCGTTTATCATAAAAAGATATCACAGTCCCACGCTCACTTGAAGAGCAGCACGATTCAAGGGAAGGTGGGAGGGAGGGATAGAAATAGGCAGGTTACTTTGAAAATGTAATCAGATACACGTCGATGAGCAATAGCTTACAAAGTCTGCTTTTTTTTTTTTTTTTTTTTTCACACAAGTATCCAGTAAAACCAAGGCATGTAAAAGACGTAGTGATACTAGGATGGAGACAGGTGGAGGGCGGGAATGATGAAACACAAGGAGAAATGATATAGTAAAGGTAGATGGAGGGAGAGGGGTGGATTATTACAGCAGGGAAAGAGGATGGTACTGATGATGAGTGGAAAACAGTGAGCGCTGGAGAATTTGTACCCTCTCCGTCAGGACTGCCCACTGAGTCCACAGTGTGTACACGGGTTCCACGTGTGAGAGCGTGCATGTGTGTGGATAATAAAACCCTCAGGTTCTGGGAGGTCGGCTTTTCAGGAACAACAGTGAAGCATTTTTGTTTTAGATAAAGGATTTCAAAATAGGAAAAATAAACCCGACGCTCAAGCTCAGTTTTGTGCCATTCTGAATATTTCATGTCAATATATAGGATTAACCCTTTCATGCATGAACTATGAGAACCAAAGTCAAGATTTTTATTCCTCTTTAGACATGAAAAAAAAAAAACAATGCAATAGAATTTTTTTAATGAACCTATTTTTCATGGAGTTACAAAAATGTCCACTTAGCTGCACACCGTGTGTTACGTGTAATTTTTGAAGCAAAGAAACATGTATTTAAAATGTAATATCAGAAAGTGATCTACTGTGTGAAAACTATGAAATAACATTTTTAAAGCAGCTGATGTGATGTTTTCTCACATTTCATCATACTCTAATACTAGTTATTACTCACTTCATGGAGATAATATATATAAAAAAAAACTTTTTGTTTAAATAACCTGTTAATTACAGTCTAGTACAGGGCTGTCAAACTCATTTTGGTTCAGGGGCCATATTTAGCCCAATTTGATCTCAAACGGGCCAGACCAGTAAAATAATGAATTAATAACCTATAAATAATGACAACTCCAAGTTTTTCTTTTTGTTTTAGTACAAAAAAACCCCAATTAAATTATGAAAATATTTACATTTTACAAAAAAGATGTGAATAACCTGAAAAAACAGAAATTGCATTTGAAAAATTAGTGCAATTTTAACAATATTATGCCTCGACTTATTATTTATACATGTACATTACACACAGTGTTACATAAACATTTGGTAACAGGCAGAATATTGTTCAAATTTTGGAGTTTGGAACTAAAAGTTGAACAATTTCTACAATATTACATCTCTTATTTTTAACACAACTCCAGATCACAGTGGATCCATAAATGCACAAAACATTTAGTAACAGGCAGAATATTGTTCAAGTTGCACATTTCGGGTTGTTCATCTTTGTTTTTATTTATGTATTTATTTGCATTTTATTGTCAAAGAATAGTTTTGTAAATTTAAAAATTTTCACAGTGTAATGTTATTTTTTCACTTAAATTTTTTCCACACAATTTTTCACAAGGAAAATTTGTAGCTGTCATTATTTATGGGTTATTGTGTTGTTATTTTTACTGTAGACCACATTGGTCTGTATGTGGAACCTGAACCAAAAGGATTTGGACAACTTTGACTGTTCAGGTTCATTTTTGCACTTTCATCCCGTGGGCCGGAATGGAACCTTTGGCGGGCCAGATTTGGCCCCCGGGCCGCATGTTTGACACCTGTGGTCTAGTAACTGAAAATTGATTTACACTCAAACATGTTAGTGCAGATCAGCTTTGATAAGAACAGCGAAGATGCAGTAATGGTATGAATGTCAGTGTATGGGATGGTGCATACATGTCCACTGTGCTGGCTGATATGGAACTAAAACAAAATCCATGCAACGTGATATCATGACTTTGCGTCAGTATGCACGTCATTTTTGATGGTAAATTGGCGTGTTATCTGTACGACATTATAAGCTTTTGCGTGTATATTGACCCATGAATATACAAGAGAACAGCTGTAGAATAGCTGTCCACTGTAGTGACCACCATGCATGAAAGGGTTAAAAAGATTGTTTATTGTCATTATTTATACACAACAAAATTTTGACATGTAGTTTTCAGCTAAGAAGGTGCAAACTTGCAAAAATTGCAAAGGTGTAATATGAGCACACAATATAAAACACACTATAAGAATATGTACCACATATATAAAAAAAGAAAAAAGTGTAAACAGGTAAAAACTAAAAAATTGTTAGATTTGGTGTTCAAGTCTTTACCCTTTTACCATCCACTCTTTTAACCCATAAAGACCCAGTGCTACTGTTGTTGCAGTTCCAAAAATGAATTTGTCTCTTCATTTAACCTCCTGAGACCCAGGAAATGTCAGCAAAGTACAAGCTTTTTTTGTTACTTTTATTAAATAAGTGTCTATATTGGAAACATTATGATGCAACAGTTTTTTCAGATGCAGTTTTTAAAATTTTTGTGGAATGTCCTTTGTGGTGGGCAGTTTTCTTTTCTTTTTTTTTTTGTATAAAGTTGTGAAACTCTTGTCCACAAATGTGGACAGAAAACCCACAGCTGGGTCTGAGGAAGTCAGCCTTTCCTAGGTGATTTATCACCATTTATTCTAATATTATTCCCTGTGTTTTGTGTTATTTTCAGTGAAATTCATGTTTGTTTGTTTGTTTTTTTTATATTAAATTCACTGATCATGTAGATGTTCATAAAAACTCAGATTAAAGTTAAGGTTATTATATCAAAAACAGAGAAAACTGAAGAAAATGTGACTTTTCACTAAAATCTGTCATTAACTGATCATAAACCCAGTGTGTCCATCCACTGTCATTGATCCAATGCCATAGGTTTAACTGGTGAGTCAGTGTTGTAGAAGATGGAGGTGTTTCCACGGTAACTATGGAGCCTCTGAATGTCCAAATGGGTCATACCTGATGACCATGAAAAGATGACAAACTGAATTCTACACTAATTATTTACATTTTCATGGAGTTAAAAAATATATAGCTGAGTGAACTTTTTTTTTAACTCCATGAAAAATAGATTCATCAAAAAATTTCAATTGCATTGTTTTTTTTTCATGCCTAAAGAGGAATAAAGTCACTCAAGAAAACAAATAAGAAAAACAAATAACAAATAAGGACTAAGGTTCTCATAATTCATGCATGAAAGGGTTAAAAAACAAAACAACTTCACAACTTCACAAAAACCGTCAGTAAAGGTCCTTGTCTTGTGTATTTGGAGTGACTCTGTGTCTCCGTCCACCCCTCGGACCCTGTCCCTGTGTCCGCAGACCTGGCTCTGGAGAGGGCCATGTTCTCCTGTGTGCTCAGGCCCCTGAGGTCCCCCCTGGAAAAGGCTCTGGTGGCTTTGCACAACCAGGACGGCTCCAGCCAGCGCCTGAGCCAGAACATGCTGCGTCTGAAAGGGGAGGGGGCCATGGAGAGGCTGGGCGTGAGGACGGGGGTCCCGGACAGCCGCGAGGTGGAGCGGGTCAAGCAGAAACTGATCCTCATGCACAGAACGCACTCGCCCATCGATAAGATCCTCCTGCTGCTACAGGTGTGCAAGTGTGTCCACAAGGCCATGGGGGCTCTACATGGTGAGTCCTTCTGATGCATGAACACAAGAAAATAATTATTATTTTACCACCCAGTTAACCCATACAGACCCAGGGCTGCTTTTGTAGACATTCCCCAGTGAAGTTTTCTCTCTTTTTAATCTTTCTTAAGGGATTTATCACCATTTATTGTAATATTATCCTCTGTATTTTTCATGTTTTCAGTGTAAATTATGTGTTTTCCTAGATGTAATTTACTGATAATGTTGATGTTCATAAAAGTTAAGAGAAAAGTTGAGGGTTATTTTATCAGACATAGAGAAAAGTGAGGAAAAAGTGACTTTTTTTTTAGCAAAGATATCAATAAGAGAACATAAATCAAGTGTCTCCAACCTTATTTTTATTCATTTTATTTATCATTTCATTTATTTTTGTTCATGTTGGTGCTTATTTCAATATATGTTCTTCAATTTTCTGTCTTATTTTGTTCATGTTACATTTTATTATGTTGATTTGCTATTCATTTGTATTCATTTTGTTGATTACTTTGGCTTTTTTTGTTGCTTATTTTAGTGTTATTGTGTCAATCCTCAATCAATCAAATTGTATTTATATAGTGCCAAATCATAACGAAATATGTATGAAACAGAGAAAACTAAAGAAAAAGTGACATTGTCTGCAAAGGTATCAATAACTGAACATAAATCAAGTGTCTGTCATTGATCCAACTCCATGGGTTTTACTGGTGAATCAATGTTGTAGAAGATGACGGTGTTTCCATGGTAACTATGGAGCCTCTGAACATCCAAAGGGTCGTGTCTGATGACCATGAAAAGGTGATAAACTGCATTTTACACCAATTATTTACATGTATTGATAGGATTAGTGGATCAACAGGTATTAAACAGTTTAGATCAGTAGATGGTTTTAGGTCGATGTTGGATGTTTAACATTAAATTATGTTTCATAATACCGTAATATTAGTAAGTGACTCTTTAAACATCAGTTTTTGCTGTAAATCTATATTAAATTAACTTCTAAGGCACCTAAACTTTGATCTCATTAACCAAGTTTAAACATTAATTTTAAGGATTTTTTTTTTTAACTTTTAAGGAATTTTAAGTTTAAAAATGGCTGTTTTTTTTTTTTTACTTTTTACTTAACAGAACTCTAATTTTAAACCTTTTTTCCTCATTTCTCTTTTCCATTAAATTGTATAAGTAATGCTGCTAATGACAGGTACTTGAACCTTGAAACAGAGCTGGAGACAGTCGACTAAAACATTAAAGACTGTATTCTCTACAGTGAAATAAAATAAAGCTTTGAATTAGTACGAGCGTCATCTGTCTGCCTCTCATCACCATCTGTATTCATTTTTCTGTTGGATTTGTTGTAGAGGAGACTGGGGGTGGATACACAACTTCCTGCATTACTGTTTGGTTTTCTCTTACTTGTACATGTAGATATGTACTTTTTTTTTGTATTTTTATATTGTAACCATCATAACTGTACTATATAAGGAACATAATATATTACAACATAGTTATTTAACCCCATTCTAACAGAGTCCCACCCCTAATGCACCTCATACTCCAACCAACAAAGTATAAACTCACACATCCAAAATAAATGAATAGATAAATTTAAAAAATAAAGAAAAAAATATCCTTAGTTCCAATGAGAAGTTGTTTGTGTCCATCTTTTCAATATATGATAAGACCGGCTACTACATGGTATGGACTTCGGCTGCATTGTCTCTTATTTACTGTAATCTCAGATAGTTCATACGGTCTTTAATCCAGAGGTTGATTTCTGTCTTTCCATTTAAGTAGAATGAGCTGATGAGCCGTTAAAGTTGTAAATGTAATGATGTTCTTCAAATTCTTCTTTAACTTCTTAAGACCCAGGAAATGTCAGCAAAGTACAAGCTTTTCTGTTTTTTATTAAATAAGTGTCTATATTGGAAACATCATGATGCAACAGTTTTTTCAGATGCAGTTTTTATTTTTTTATGGAATGTCCTTTGTGGTGGACAGTTTTCTTTTCTTTCTTTTTTTTTTTTTTTAAATAAAGTTGTGAAACTCTTGTCCACAAACGTGGACAGAAAACCCATAGCTGGGTTTTGGGAGGTTAAAAATGAGAGCAGGCCGTGTACAGTAAACAAACATATCAACGCAACCAGAAAGATGTCGAACCGGGGAGACACCGAGATCCACGAGCTGTTGTCACTTTGGGTGGAGGACTTTATCCATGCTAACACAAAACTGCAATGGAAAGACTTTTTTTTTTTCGCAACTAGAGTCAGGTGAATAAAAAAACGGGATGGTGATGTACGTTACAATAAGCAAAGAAGAAGAAGAAACATGTCGCGGTATGTGTGGACACACCAGGAAGTGTTGAGCCGCATTATGTAATAAATTCCCATTATGTAATAAAAGTTCAAGATGTAATAAGAATGTCACGTCATCTTGTAATAAAGCCGCATTATGTAATACATTGACGCATTTTGTAATAAACTACGTCAACGCATTATATAGTAAATTTTTTCACATTATGTAGTAAGTTATTACAATTTGAGAAATTTATGACAAAATGCACTTGACATATTGTTATTAAAAAAAAAGTAATAACATTATTATGTAATAACAATCCAAATTAATATAATTTCAGAGCAATTTAGAAGAAATTAGTGACAGGAGTTACAGGTAATGTAATCAGAACTTTAACCACACAGTTTACAGATTAATTTACCACATTACATTTTCCTGAAAATAAAAATGTGTCAAGTGCATTTTGTAATAAATTTCTCAAATTGTAATAACTTACTACATAATGCAAAAAAATGTACTACATAATGCATTGAGGTAGAATGCATCAGTTTATTACATAATGCGGCTTTATTACAAGATAACGTGACATTCTTATTACATTTTGAACTTTTATTACATAATGGGAATTTATTACATAATGCGGCTCAACAGGAAGCCCAATCATTTTTTAGTTTAATACAAGATAGAGGGGTAATATATAATAATAATGAATATATCTGTAAATCAACACTATGTTTATGTTCGTCGCCATGTTTATGGAATGACTTCTCGTGTCATCTCGCGATAATAAATAAACAAATCATCGCATTTGGGATTTAATGGAAAAACCAACATTACGCACTTCTGTTTTTTTTTTTTTACATTTAGTAAATATCAATACAGTTTTACGCAGATGTCCAATGGAAAACCGACTATAGACTGTTTACTAACTGATTACTTGACTGTTCATTTTCACTGTTTTTTTTTTTTTTTTTTTTTTTTTTTTATCAGTTCAACAATTTTCATAAAGTGCTGTGGGGTGACTTTGTTGTGATATTGGGCTCTATAAAACTGAATTGAATTGAAGTTATATGTCACACTATACGCTGCTTTACGTCACTGCCCCTTTGATTCCGGAACACAGGTCCACTGTAAAAGTCCAGCCTGTCTCACCTCTGTTACTCCTTTGGTTTGGTTGTGGAAATTGGTCAGTGGTAGAAAAAAGGTGGGGTCACCAACCCACCTTTTTTCTGGGATCTCTGTGTAAAAGTGGCCATAGTTTGTTTTTTGGTATCAGTACACCACTTTAGAGGATAGCAGTGTACACTTTTATAAGCCTCCTTTTACTCACCTGATTAGAAAACAGTTATTTACTTTGAATTGTTACTATGGTGACTGACCTGTTACTGTTGGGTGCGGGTGGAGACCTTGTTTTTGGCACACTTCGAAGCAATTAATGTCCAGACAGAATCCTTCAGTGAGCTTCCCGCTTTTATGAAATATTCTTAGATGGTCACATCAGCGTCTCACGAAGATTACACGACAACATGACTACTGAATGATGCTGACTTCTAACTGATAACAGTAAAAACTGTATGATCCCCCCACCCCTTCCCCTTGACCTAGTTACCTGCCCCCTAAATAGATTTCCATTTACCCTCCCCTAACTCAAACCAGAAATCAACATTCATATAGACACAAAATAAACAAACACAAACAGTGGCTCCTACAGTTACCGTAGATTTAGTTGAAATTTAAAGTTATCAGTCTCAAACTCAAACTGATGTTGGCCTTTGCTGTGTCTGTGGTTTGCAGGACAGGAGGTGAGCTTTGAGGACTTCCTGCCGGCTTTGTCGTATGTGATCGTGGAGTGCAACAAGCCTCATGTACTGACGGAGGTGGAGTATATGATGGAGCTGCTGGAGCCGTCCTGGCTCGGAGGAGAAGGTACCACTGCACTTGGAACCCAAACTGAATCAGCTGTTCTTTTTTTCACTTGAGATCAGTCGCTGGAACAGTTTTTAAACCTCTTTCCTTGTAATTCAATTCTATAATCTGACTTTTACATAGAATTGAGTCTGTTTACATGACCATAAAAGTCCGATAACTGGGAGTAATCAGATAATTGTAATAATCAGATCTAATGTATTTACATGCACTTAATAAATGCGATCGAAAACCCTGGTTTAGACGCTCTGGTCCGTTATAGGATGTCTTTCGGAGTTAGTGCATACATAGTCATGGTAGACTTAAACTCCCTGTTATTGTCTTCCGCTCATGTTTGACTATGTAACTTCCATTCTCTATGATTTTAATTGTGTTTATACAGGCAAAGATGTAAAAAAAAAAAAAAAAAAAAAAAAAGAGAGAGATGTAACAAAACCCCAAATAAATCAGATTAACCTGTATACATGCAGGAAGACGTCGGAGTACTGGGGAGAAATCCAGGTGTGTTAATCAGATTTATTATAATCAGATTACTGCTGTTATCTGATAAATGGATCAGATTATACCGTTTACATTATCAACAATATAATAACTCCAGAAATTGGAGTATTAGTGTAGATGTAAACGGGCTGATAGTTGATGTAAAATTCAAGGCATCGTATTTTTTATAAGCATTAAAATCAAAGAAGGATTTGACGTACAGTGGAACCTTGCAGGACGAATTTAATTCATTCCATGGCCATGCTTGTATTATGATTTTCTCGTTTTCCGAATCAATTTTCCCCACTGAAATGAATTGAAATGTACTTAATCTGCTCCAGCTCCACCACAAAAATACTTATTTTTAGGGTTTTTAAAACAGAAAAAATGCAGTTTGAAAGAAAATAGCCATTCTAAAAACAAACTGATTTTATTAGCTTATTTGCCTTTAAGATGAGACGATCTGTGTGAGGAAGACGGAGGAGGAGGAGGAGGAGGAGGAGGAGGAGGAGGAGGAAGAGGAGATCATGTTTTGTGACATCTTGATTTAGTCTAATCACAAGTGTTTACAGACAGGTACCGGGGTTAAATATGTGATTGACAGCTGTAACTACTAGTCGCTGATCAGATTTGGTCAATATAACTGGACTTGGACCAGACTTGATTCTAGTGCTCTTTACTGTGTTCGAATATAGACACTTGGAAAAGTGGCTTCACTTCCATAACCAATGAAATACCACAAGGTTCATTTATATCTTTGCCTTTTTATTTGGATTGAGAGGAGAGAGTTGCAGAAAATAGTGGAGCTTTTTTCCTCCTTATTTTGACTTCTGCAGCTGTAATGATTAATGATAGAAATGTAATCTGTTTGTATTTGAATGTAAACATCAGCAGTTTTTATGGTATTCTATGGTATATCTATATGATGACTGATTACTAACTCTTCGATGAATGTAATTTAGTTCTGTAATGTAGTAATCTTCATTAAATAAACTTCACATCATAAGTTAATAATGTTTTCTGATCTGGCAAATTAATCTGCTACCACATTTCTTATTAAAAGCTTTGTTGTATTTGTTTAATTAAAAGAGTAAAAATGCCCATCATTTCCTGGACTTTATCCTGATGCATTCAACATCTTTTCAGCAGACTTGTTAATGTTGAGTGTTTCTCTTTAACATGTGAAAGGAACCACTTGTCTTTGTAGGAGTTTTGAAGTGCAGCTGTAAGTACATATTTGAAGGTTTCTCTGTCTGAGTTCTGTGCTCCGTCTGTGTTTGTGTTTGTGTCCAGGTGGATACTACCTGACCAGTGTGTACACCAGCCTGTGTCTGATCCAGGGCTTGGACAAGGATCAGGCCTTCTCCAGCTGTGTGACCCCAGAGGCCCAGGAGGCTCTGCAGGAGTGGAGCTGCAGACGGAGCCGAGAGGCCCAGAGACAGAAGGAGAACCAGCGGAACCAGGTAACGGAACCAGGCCAGGGCTGGAGGAATTACATGGTCAGTGTCGTGTTGCCTCCTTCGTGGGCTGTTCCAGCACCGGTAATGACACAGTGTTGCATGATTACCTGGACTGTCATGGTCTGGTCACTGACCCCATGCAGCAGACACTAGTCCAATGCTACGTTTCCACTACATCAGGGGTCGCCAATCCTGGTCCTTGAGTGCTGGTATCCTGCATGTTTTAGAAGTACACACCTGATTCAAATGATAAGCCTATCATGAAGCTCTGCAGAAGCCTGGTAACGACCGTCAGGTGTGCTGGAAGAGGGATACATCTAATGCCGTGTTTCCACTTCATGGTACCGGCTCGACTCGACTCGACTCGGCCTTTTTGCGTTTGCATTACAAAAAAGGACCTGGAATCTGGTACCCGGTACTAGTTTCTTGGTATCACCTCCACCAAGGTTCCAAGACTGGGGAACAGATACTAAAACGTGACGTGTAAACACTGCAGACCACTGACTGGTCAGAGAGTTGTCTCTGTGACCCACCGTTTTACAAAAAACAGACGCAGAAGTCTATAGTAAATATAGCGGTAGGTTAATCCACATGATGACAGCCCGAAAAACTACACCATGGTTTGTCAAGGAGGTTCAGACGTAAAAATTCAGCATGAGCTTGATGAGACAACACACAACGAGCAAGTTTATCAGCAACTCTCTGAGCAGACGACATGGAAGTAAGGCGCTGCATCACTATGACATCCAGGTACTGTAAAGTCGGTAGTATCCTGTAATGGAAATGGTCTCCAGGAATAGGACCTTGTATCCGAGTCGAGCCGGTTCCACGTAGTGGAAACGCAGCATTAAACATGCAGGATACTTGCCCTCGAGGACCAGGATTGGTGACCCCTGCACTACGTGGTACCGGCTCGACTTGACTTGACTCAGGTACCAGGTACTATTTCCGGAGAACGTTTCCATTACCGGATAGTACCAACTGATTGCTGATAAACTTGCTCGTTGGGTGTTGTCCCGTCAAGCTCACACTGAATCTTTTCAGACAAAAATGACTGAACCTCCTCGACTGACCACGGTGTCATTTTACGGGCTGTCGTCATGTATGTATTTAGCTTACCGGTATAGTAACTGTCAACTTCTGAATATGGTTTGTTAAAAATGGTGGACCGCACATTGATGACGCTGCGATAACTCTGTGACCAGTCAGCGGTCTGCAGTATTTACACCTCACATTTTAGTATCTCTTCACCCGTTTTCGAACCTCATTTAAGCAGATACTAAACTCATAGTAGTGGGTACCAGATTCCAGGTACTTTAATGTAATGGAAATGCAAAAAGGCAAGTCAAGTCGAGCTGGTATCACGTAATGGAAACGCAGCCAAAGATGACACATTATGGACCAGTACTGGGTCATGTCTCTAGGACCAAGGTGGAGTGCACAAACAGGAGTTACACAAACGTGTACTTTCCACTCAATCTTGCTCACTGACTGCTGCTTGTTTACTCGCACTCGATTACCTGGAGTCAATGCTAGTACGTCACTTCCGGGAGGCAATGGCTGCTCTTCATTGGTTCTACCCCTGCCTGTAATTCACATACTTAAAAGGTCCAGTGTGGTGCATTTATGGTGATTTTTTACTGAATTTGCGCCTCTCTTGCTTGTAAGTAATACACAAAGCATAATTACTGTCATAAGCAGGACCATACAGGTACACTTTAAGCCAGTGTTTTCCCAACCTTGGTGTTGGGACCCCACATGGGGTTGCCCGGAATTCAAATGGGGTCATCTGAAATTTCTAGTAATTGATACAAATTTAAAAAAACAAAACAAAACAAAACAAAAAAACTTATTAATAAAAAATATGTGGTGAGTTGAGAGAGACAATTACAATCCATAACAGACCTGACAAACTGTGTGATAACGTTAGTACAAACACTGAATCCAAATGCAGAACTCGGACACAAAAAATAAGATTCAAAAGATTTATTATTTACACACAGGTGTAAAAATAATATTAGTGACAGAATCTTGAGGATAATGGTTGGGGATTTCCTCCTCTGATTCATCCTCCGGATCGAGGGCGACAGCCCGTCTCCCCGAGCGGCCTTAGGGGTATTTTTCCCGACTAGGGAAAAGCAAAGGGAGGTCAGGGACGGAAACAGGTCATGCACAGGCAGGCTCTCAAACAGGCGACAGGACATAAGGACAAGACTAAACTCACGTACCAATAGTCAGGGCGAGAAGGTCAGAACCAGGAGATCAGATGAGGCAGACAAAACCGACAGGGAGCAGGCAGTAGGTGAAAAACCGAGGAATCCAAAAACGGGTCACAACAGGCAGACAAACGAACAGACGAGGTCAAAACGCTGGTAAGAACTGCGAGAGTTACAAACTGGCGTCTGACAAGGGGAAGAGACAGGGTTTAAATACACGAAAGGGAGGGAAGACAACTAGACACAGGTGGAGCAAATCAGGGCGGAGACAGGTAATCAGGGGAAAGGTGAGCACGATCAGGAAACAGGAAGTAAATACAACAGACAAGACACATGAGGGGAAACTTAACAAAATAAAACAGGAAGTGACCAACAAAACATAAAAGACAGACAAAACCAGACTAACGTCTGGCTGCAGATATGACAAACTGAAGCTGAAACTGAAGCACTGTGGTTCTGTTTATCTGTCAAATGTTCACTGTGGTCAGTTTCAGATGCTGCAGCTCTTTCATAACACTGGTCTACAAGGAAAATGCTTCCAGAATAAAAGTAATGAAATTTTACCACATGAGAGTCGCTGATAAAGAAAAATCCAGTCAAAAATGCTGGTTGGCTGAACTTTCCAAGATACAGCCTTGGGTCAAAATGTGAAATTCAAGAATTAATGAGAGAATGGGTTTGACTCAAAAGGAGTATTTGTCTCAGAGCTACAAGATCTACTTCAAAACATTGTCTGCACATTAGAATACATTCACTTTACAAGTTCTATTTAGTGGAAGATTTATAAAACTATTATATAAATGTACATAAACCAATATATATGTGTAATAACATGTAATCATATACCTTGAAAACATCAGCAAACCGGCACTTTTGTCATTTATTTTCCAATTAATCTTATTGAAATACGTAACATTTAGCACATTTAATCTCTGAAGCAAATCATTTGTAAAAAATTGTAGACCAGTGTAATTCATAGTTTGAGTTCTTGTTTGTTCAGTATTAATTGTCAGCCTTGGAAATCCAAGCTGGACTGACTGTACATATCCTGACCAAGGAAAATCAAATTCTCACTTTGTGCAGTAATCTACACCTGGCTTTTCTGCCTCCGTCCATAATAATATACATTATATAGACTAAATGGCCTCTAAAATTAACGTTTATTTGCAACATAGTTTAGCAAACTATTACATGATTAAAAACAAAAAAAAAAAGTCTCAGTTTTGAATGTCTGGGGTCGCCAGAAATTTGTGATGTTAACCCTTTCATGCATAGTGGTCACTCCAGTGGAGAGTTCTTCTCCACCTGTTCTCTTGTATATTCATAGGTTTGGTTGTTTTAGTTCCATATCAGCCAGCACAGTGGACACTTATGCACCATCCCATAATAATACATTGACATTCAGACCATTACTGTAGCTGTACTGTTCTAGATAAACCTGATCTGCACTGACATGTTTGAGTGGAAATCAATTGTGTTAGAAAAAAAATGTTTTGTTTTTTTTTGCATATTATCTCCATGAAAATAGTAATAACTAGCATTAGAATATGTTAAAATGTGAAAAAACATCAGATTTTCTTTTATTTCATTGTTTTCATATCACTTTCTGATATTGGGTTTTAAATATATTTCTTTACTTCAAAAATTAAATGCGTGGACATTTTTGTAACTCCACGGAAAAAAAAAAAAAAAAAAAACCTTGATCACATTGTTTTATTCATGCCTATGGTGGAATTAAAACACTCAAGAAAAAAATCTTAACGAAGGTTCTCATAATTAATGCATGAAAGGGTTAAAATGGGGTCACAAGTCAAAAAAGGTTGGGAACCACTGCTTTAAACACAGTTCAGACCAAAGAAATGAGAAGTCGTAGCGGTGTGAACTGACCCGTCTGATGGCGTCACCTGCAGCTCAGTTTGTCGAATTGCTGTGTTGTCTAGTGTCTGCTTTTCTCAGTGTGTTGACATCCACTCTCCTGTCACCTTGATAGTTTGTTTTCTGCACTTATTAGAGGTGACAACAACTCCTGTAAACAATGGATCTCTTCCAAGAAAACTGTCTCGGTTTTATAAACTATGCGGACAAAAGTATGTGGACACATTAGATCCAGGTGTTTCTTTTGTAACAGGGGTCTGGGATACAAAACAAAAATGACAAATGTTATAATATAGTTTTATATTCTGATAAATATCATTGGTTAGTTTGGTTTAAATTGTTATCTTTGCTTTCAAATACCTCAGAGATGTTTTTTACTTAATTTCTCTCAACATTAATTCAGTTTTTCTTTATGATTTTAAATGTCGTGCCTCTAAATTTCAAATATATTTTTCGTGCTCTGACTGTAAATAATACTTTTCTACCACAACTAACCATCTACTTTCTTCACATCTGACTTAGGAAGAAAAATCTCCCAATAAACTTGAAGAAAATATTGATATTGTTTTGTGTCCCAGACCCCTGTTAGAAAAAGAAATACCTGAATTCAGTGTGTGTCCCAATACTTTTGTCCATATAGTGTGTGTTTTCACAATTTCATTAATGCCAGAAAAATGGACCATGTCTTTCAAAGGCACAAAAGAAGCAAATGTATGAAAAATACAATGATGAAGAGGCCAGACATTGAATTAATGATACTGATTGTGATGTATTTAGATCAACCCACATCTGTGACAATGGCAGCTGGAGTAGAATAAGGAAGAGTGGATGTGAAGGCAAAGTAAGGCTCATGTATTTATATAGAAGCATTTATACACAAGTCGATTTAAAGGGCTGTACAAAGACAGAGGAACACATACAATTACATCAGATAATAGCAGAAGAAAACATGAAAGAAAAGGAAAGTGCAAAAAAAGAAAAAGCACAGAGAGGAGGACAGAGAAGAGGAGGAGCAGAGAGGAGGACAGAAGAGGAGGGGGACAGACAGGAGGAGGAGCAGAGAGGAGGACAGAGAGGAGGAGGAGGACAGACAGGAGGAGGAGCAGAGAGGAGGTCAAAGAAAAGGAGGAGCAGAGAGGAGGACAAATAGGAGGAGGGGTAGAGAGGAGGAGAAGCAGACAGGAGGTCAGATAGGAGGAGGAGTAGAAGGGAGGTCAGACAGGAGGATGAGCAGAGAAGAGGACAGACAGGAGGAGGAGCAGAGAAGGGTAGCAGAGAGGGGTACAAACAGGAGGAGGAGGAGCAGAGAAAAGGATAGACAGGAGGAGCAGAGAGGAGGTCAGAAAGGAGGAGAGACAGAGAGGAGGACAAAAAGGAGGAGGAGCAGAAAGGAGGTCAGAGAAGAGGAGGAACAGAGGGGACAGATAGGAAGAGGAGCAAAGATGAGGAAAAATGAGGCGGAGCAGAGAGGAGGACAGACAGAAGGAGGAGCAGAGAGGAGGACAGACAGAAGGAGGAGCAGAGAGGAGGACAGAGAAGAGGATGAGCAGAGAAGAGGACAGACAGGAGGAGGAGCAGAGAGGAGGACAGACAGGAGGAGGAGCAGAGGGGGGGTTCAGTGTATCAGTGGGAGTGTCCCAGTCTAACCCTATTAGAGCAGACCTCAGATCAGCTGCTCTAACTTTAAACTTCATCCTAAATGAACAGGTTGGACGTTCATGCAGAGGTCCGAGGCTCCACTGTCCCTGTACATGAGTGAGTTTAGGAAACACTACATCCTGCTGAACTTCAAACACCAGCCAATGTCATCGGTCCAAAGTCAGAACACACACACACCTGGATTCCCCACGTTTGCACGTAAACATGTTTGAAATTCATTTGAGGGGATTAGTTTTTAGACATTTTAAGAGGTAATCCACTGATCTGGGACCAAGGGCTTACGGCTGCCTCGCACTAATGCGCACACACACACACACACACACACACACACACACACACACACACACACACACACACACTGTTATATTTACCTACACTCTTCGCTATTATCACTAGCAGCTCTAGATAGACTGGTCTAACAGTCCACCAGATGCCATGGAAAAAAAAAAGAAAAAAAAAAAAGGCATTGTCATCTCCACAACGTTTCTGTCTCATCACGTGGTGCCTCTCCTGGCTTCAAATAGCTGATCTAACTCACCCAGCAGCCAGATTTTCCACTGACACAGGCGGGGATCAGTGAGCCAAGTGCTATGAAGAAGTGGGCGGTCAGATAACATGAAATTTATTGAGCTGCATCTACTCATCGAAGCAGGCAAACACAATATGCACACGGACAGTGAGGAGCTCAGTGACTCTGTAAGTTCTTCTGATGGCAGACCTGTTGATCACAATGTCTACTGTGTGTATGTCTATGTGTGTGTGGTTTTTTTTTTATATATATATATATATATTTTTTTTTTTTTTTTTTTTTTTTTTTTTGCCACTTTGTGTATCAGTTTGTGTTAGGGGAGGTCATTGTGTGTCTGTTTTATGTGTGTGTAGACGGACACCAATGGGATTTTCACTGGTTTCTATAAAGGTTGGATGTTTGGTAAAAAAAAAAAAAAAACAGGATTATGTTCAGTATGTTTTCATTTAAACAGTTGTGAAGGCGTCTGTAGGTGGCTCAGGCTGATATTATATAATAGCCAAAAAAGGTACAGTCCAATTGCTTGCTAAGTGTTTGAAGAGTAGAAATTGTTAGTTTTGTATCAGGTTTTTTTTTAATGTGGAAAAAAAAAAAAAAAAGATTGGATTAAACGCTGCATGGAAAAACTTCGGCAAGCACAGCGAGTGAGCTTAATGGATTATATTTGATGAGTTTGGAACGGTGGCGTGCTCTGGTGGATTATTAATACATGGGAGTTGGTCAATGAAGCTGTAACATGAGCAATTTCATGAAGATGCTTTTATGTTGGGGACCTGCTGGTTGTGTGTGGGAAGTAAAAGCTTTTGTTTTACACTGGATTTCTTTTTGACTGTGTCCATAATTCTGTCTTGCTCATTACAGTGGATTATCAGCCTATCAGCCTCTTTTCATTCTCTGGCTCCATCGTTCTCTCCTCCCCCTCTTTTGCCCTCACTCCATAAGGCTCTTGACCTCTGTTTTTTAATGAATACAGTATATAGTCACTCTTTTTTTTTCCTCTTTCCCTTTATACAGCCAATTTCCAACCAAACAAACAGGACTACTTTTGCAAATGTGATTCACTAAAAATGCACTTTACTTTGCCAATATATATCAAATTTAAGAAATACGGGGTTTTCATTAGGATTGGCTTCTATACTGTGGTAGCTTCATTGTTTTTAACCCAAAAAAACCCAGTGCTACTTTTGTGTGAATTTTTCTCTTTATTTAACCTTTATTAAGTGACCTATCACCATTTATTAAAATATTATCCTCTGTGTTTTGCATTTTTCAGTGTCAATCATGTATTTTTCCCTCTATTTTTAATCCACTGATCGTCTAGATGTTCATGAAAACTCAGAGTATATTCAAAGGTTATTATATAAAAACAGAAAACTGAAGAAAAAGTGATTTTTTTGGCAAAGATATCAATAACTGAAGGAAAAGCAAAGTATGTCCATTCACTTTCATTGATCCAACTCCATGGGTTTTACTGGTGAATCAGTGTTGTAGAAGATGACGGTGTTTCCACGTTCACTACAGAGCCTCTGAGCCCCTCCTTTATTTAATGTTTAATATTTAATCCATAGACCCAGTGCTACTTTTGTGTCAGTTCCCAAATGAAATTTTATCTCTATTTAACCTTTCTGAAGTGATTTATCACCATTTATTATAATATTATCCTCATTATTTTTTTGCGTTTTTCAGTGTAAATCATGTATTTTTCCCTCTATTTTTAATTCACTGATCATCTACATGTTCATGAAAACTCAGAGTATATTCAAAGGTTATTATATAAAAACACAGAAAACTGAAGAAAAAGTGGCTTTTTTTTAGCAAAGATATCAATAAGTGAATGTAAAGCAAAGTATCTCCATTCACTTTCATTGATCCAACTCCATGGGTTTTACTGGTGAATCAATGTTGTAGAAGATGACGGTGTTTCCACGTTCACTACAGAGCCTCTGAGCCCCTCCTTTATTTAATGTTTAATATTTAATCCATAGACCCAGTGCTACTTTTGTGTCAGTTCCCAAATGAAATTTTCTATCTATTTTACCTTTCTTAAGTGATTTATCACAATTTATTATAATATTATCTTATGTATTTTGCGTTTTTCAGTGTAAATCATGCATTTTTCCCTCTATTTTTAATTCACTGATCATCTAGATGTTCATGAAAACTCAGAGTATATTCAAAGGTTATTATATAAAAACACAGAAAACTGAAGAAAAAGTGTTTTTTTTGGCAAAGATATCAAAAAGTGAATGTAAAGCAAAGTGTGTCCATTCACTGTCACTGATCCAACACCATGGGTTTTACTGGTGAATCAATGTTGTAGAAGATGACGGTGTTTCCATGGTAACTATGGAGCCTCTGAACCCCTCCTTTATTGAATGTTTAATATTTAACCCATAGACCCAGTGCTACTTTTGTGGCAGTTCCCAAATGAAATTTTCTATCTATTTAACCTTTCATAAGTGATTTATCACCATAAATTCTAATATTATTCCCTTTACCTTGTGTTATTTTCAATGAAAATCCTGTTTTTTTCTATATTAAATGTACTGATCATGTGGATGTTCATAAAAGTTCAGATTAAAATTGAGGGTTATGTCAAAACAGAGAAAACTGAAGAAAAAGTGACTTTTTTAGTCAAATCTATCATTAACTGAACATAAACCCAGTGAGTCCATCCACTGTCATTGATCCAACTCCATGGGTTTTACTGATGAATCAATGTTGTAGAAGATGACAGTGTTTCCATGGTAACTACAGAGCCTCTGAATGTCCAAATGGGTCATATCTGATGACCATGAAAAGATGACAAACTGTATTTTACACCAATTATTTACACGTATCGATAGGATTAATGAATCAGAAGTTATTAAACAGTTTAGATCAGTAGATGGTTTTGGTCGTCGGTGGCTGTTTGGGTCTTTATGGGTTAAACAGAATAACCTGCAACTTTAATCTGAGCTTCCCTGAAAATCTACATGATCAGGAAATTTAATACAGGAAAACACATGATTTACACCAAAAAAAGAAAACACAAAATACAGAGGATAATATTAGAATACATGGTGATAAATTACTTAAGAAAGGTTGTAGAAGTTGTAGGTTGTAGAAGATGACGGTGTTTCCATAGTAACTACAAAGCCTCTGAATGTCCAAATGGGTCATATCTGATGACCATGAAAAGATGAAAAACTGTTTTTTTACACCAATTATTTACATGTATTGGTAGGATTAATGGATGAACAGGTATTAAAGAGTTTAGATCAGTAGATGGTTTTGGTTGGTGATGGATGTGTGGGTCTTTATGGGTTAAAATGAACCAATATGTATAATATGAAGATAGCAAAACATAAATAAATGTAGAACTAACTGTAAAAATCAAGGTAATTCTAGGGGAAGTTTTATATTTTGAGCTGTTATTTTCTGTCAGGGTGGGTAATTCCATTTGGGGAGCCAAACGTTAGCTCTTGGCCTCTGTCTGAGCCAAGTTCTGCTGGAAATAATACAAGGTGTCCATAAAGTCTCTGTACAACTTAACACATTTGTTACAAAAGCAAATGAATAGACAAATCTGTGGAAATTATTACTAAATGAAAAGTAGATATTGAAGGTTTTTTGTTTTTGTTTTGTTTTTGACTCATTTAATCCACCTTTATGTGGGCACTGTTAGTATCATGAAGCACATCCAGATGGTACTGGATTTGTTTCCATGTTGGCTGTAGCATAGCCTCATCAATGGCATCAGTGATGTTTTGCTTCAGGTTATTAATGACCTGTATATTTGTTTGATATCTTTAATATAACCCCTTACAAAGAAATAGTAGCTGTTTTCAGGGGTTTATTTAACTGAACCTATTTCATCAACAGGGCACCTGGAATACGCAAATGCAATGTGATTAACCCATAAAGACCCAGTGCTAGTTTTATGGCAGATCCAAAGGAATTTCTCTTTATTTTTAACCTTTCTTAAGTGATTTATCACCATTTACTTTAATATTTTTGCATTTTTAAATGAAAATAAGGTATTTTTCTATATTTAATTCACTGATCATGTAGATATTCATTAAAGTTGAGGGACATTAAAAACATGAAAAACACAGAAAACTGAAGAATCTTTTTCTTCAAAATATAACTTAATATAAGTTAAATGAACATAAAATAAGTGGGTCCATCCACTGTCATTGATCCAACTCCATGGGTTTTACTGGTGAAGCAATGTTGTAGAAAATGGCAGTGTTTCCACGGTAACTATGGAGCCTCCAAATGGGTCATATCTGATGACCGTGAAAAGATGAAAAACTGTATTTTACACCAATTATTTACATGTACTGATAGGATAAATGGATCAACAGGTATTAAACAGTTTATATCAGTAGATGATTTTGGTCTCTGGTGGATGTTTGGGTCTTTATGGGTTAAAAACTTTAATAACCACTGAGTACATAGAACAAATCTGATCAACATCTCATCAGCTGCTTTTGTAATTCATTTTTTAATCTGTAAAGAGACTTTGTGGATACTCTGTACATCCTAAATGCTAATCATTTTGTGATTTTTAAAACACCTTGCTATTGAATTGCAGGGTATTGATGAGATGAGATCAGATGAGATGAAATAGGATGAGTTGAGATGGGATGAGATAAGTTAAAAAGAGATCAGATCCGATAACATAAGATAAGATATTATTTCATTTATCCCATCATGGGTAAAAGCAAGTGAAAATGAAATATAAAGAGAAAAATAAGAAATTTGGTATTCATATAAAAAAAGAACTTGAATTAAAAATTTTAAATTATTTACATTTTTACATCATCATGGCTGCACATGCACATAATGTGATGTGGGGGTGGTGGTGTGGTGTGTAGGGGTGTAAGAAAATATTGGCTCTGCAATATATCATGATATTTCATTTCACAATACTGTATCAATATTAAAAAGTACTGTATTGATATTTTCGGTATTTATTCAAATGCAGATATTGTGGAGGTTCATTTTTGCTTTTTTGTTTAGATTTTATTTATTATTAAATAACACTCTTTAATTAAGTAATGTTAGTTCCTTTGTTGGAATCGCACAAAAATAATGTTCTGATGTTAGTTCTGAACTAATAGAATATGAACATTTGAACAGGATCTGAAACTGTAATGTCTGTAAAACAGAATTTCAGTTTGAACACAGGAACATTTTGTGATAAAGCATTAGATCCTGTTGTGATCAAATAAAAATGTGTTTCGTATTTGTGCAGATTTCTGGTGTAATTCAATTCTTCAAGGAAATAATCATTAAAAAAAAAAGAAACAAACAAAAAATTGCATTTTTTACAGTATCATGATATATCGTGATATATCGTATCGTGATCCTAGTATTGTGATTTGTATCGTATTGCCAGATTCTTGTCATACACAGCCCTAGTGGTGTGTGTGTGTGGGAACTGTTACTGGGAACTGTTGTTGTTGCAGAGCAGGAGTGTCAAACTCATTTTAGTTCAGTTCCACATTCAGCCAATTTGATCTGAAGTGGGCCGGACCAGTAAAATAATAATAGTGAAAAAAGTAAAATTATATCATGATTGGGTTTAAATCTACAAAGTTTCTTTAAAAATCTGAATAACATGAAAAACTTGAATTGTCTTAAGAAAAACAAGTGCAATTTTAACGATATTCTGCCTCGGTTTATCAGTTTATCATTTACACATGTGCGTTACAATCGCACAAAACATGTAGTAACAGGCAGAATATTGGTCAAATTACATTTACTTTTCTTAAGGCATTTCCGTTTGTTGATATTTGTTCAGGTTATTCACATTTTTTGTAGAAGTATAGTTTGGTAATGTAAACCTTTTCATGTAATTTTACTTTTTTACACCAAAAACATAAAGAGAAAATTTGGGGTTGTCATTATTTATAGGTTATTATGATAATATTTTACTGGTTCTGACCCACTTGAATTCTAATTGGACTGTATGTGTCTGTATGTGGAACCTGAATTAAAATGATTTTGACACCACTGAGTGTTAATATCTAAAGTGTAATTTTTGCATTTCACAAATTCATCCGCGGGCCGGATTGGACCCTTTGGCGGGCCGGATTTGGCCCCCGGGCCTCATGTTTGACACCTGTGTTGTAGGGTCTGCTGGCTGTGGGAGGACTGACCTGTGGATTACAGGTTGTTTTCTGAGGCTTTGGCAGAACATGAGCTCCATCTTTTGTCTGTGTGTCCGTCCTTCCAGAGGTGCGTTCGGATACTGTTCCAGGACGGGGAGAGGAGCGCCGTGCGTACGTTGCAGTGGAGAGCCGGGGAGACGAGCCAGGCCTTGGCCCAGCTGTGCGCCTCCACCTTCGGAGTGTCCGACCCGCAGCAATACACCCTGTACTGGCGCAGCGGCGGCGAGATGAGGGCGCTGCCGGCTCAGGCGCAGCCCCAGGACCTGGCCAGCCACAGCGAAGGAGGCCCCTCCCTCTCCTACCTGAGGACCGACCACGACTTCAGCAAGATGCGGCGGCTCACCAGAGGTGGAGCCGTGGACCTAAGCGAGTCGGTGTGTGAGGAGTGAGTGAGAGGGATGGAGAAATGAGGGGGGAGGAGGAGGAGGAGGAGGAAGAGGAGGAGGAGGAAGAGGAGGAGGAGGAGATGGATGGTCAGTCTCTTTCCCTCCCTTGTTCCGTCTCGTTCCTCTGGTGTGGTGTCTTGTGGTGGGTCAGGACACAAACTGCAGCCCCTCTCCAGACCAGGAGCTGACCTTTAACCCTAAACTCTTCCCTAGAACATGGACCAACATGCAGAGCAGGACCAACATACAGACTGTTGCCAAAAGTTGTACTATGTACCACTCGGTGTGGCTGCTAGTGTACAGGAGTGTGTTATTCGTGAAATGGAAATGTGTAGTAACTGGATTTGGTTGTTATTTGAAACATGAACCCAGAGGTATACAATGAAAGGACGAAGCCAAAGCACAACAAACAAAACATTTTTTTTTTTTCCAAATGGCCTGTGATTGAAGAAAACCTATTTTAATAAGTTCTGGGGTTAACCCTTTATAGGACACTCATTGAAATACTCTGAAATTCAAATTTTTAACCTTAGTGTGTTATTGTGTCATTTACCTCCTCGTTGGTTACTATGACAACAGTCTCCCTTCCTCTTGCCATAAAACATCCGAGCAGCACTTGCTAAAAAGTAAACACATGTAATAAAACAACTGTTACATAAGGTCATAAACAGACAAAATAATCTATCGTATTCACTATTTACAACTTCAGAATGTCTATAAAATCTCTCTGAATTACTGTACATTGTTATAAAAACCAACATGCTTCTGGACCTCACTGAGGCAAGGGATTGGACCCATATTTAATGTTGTGGAAATTACCAAAAATAGTCACTTGCCCAATAAAGGGTTAAAAGATCAGCGATAACAACAAATTAAAAAACAAGCACTAATTTAGTAATAACACGAAGTAATAAAAAGTGTTTCACCAAATTTTTATAGTGCAATTAAGTTCAGGTTGCCAGAAACTTTATTACTAAATTACCAAAAATAGTCAATTACCCAATAAAGGGTTCAAAGATCAATGATAACAATAAAATAAAAAAAAAAACACAATAATTTAGTAATAAGACAAAGTAATGAAAAGTGTTTAACCAAATTTTTACAGTACAATTCAGTTTAGGTTGCCAGCAACTTTAATACCAAATTACCAAAAATAGTCACTTGCCTGATAAAGGGTTAAGCTACCTTCTGACAGATATAGCTTTAAAAAAATAGGACGACAACTCATAAAGTCTTAATTTTCTGAAATTATGAGACTAATTTGTCACTCAGGAGTATTTTTTGAAATAATAATAATAATAAGACGTTACACTTACATAGCGCTTTTTTGGACACTCAAAGACGCTTGAAACCCTTTTCATTGTGTATTTAATAACTTTGACAATCTTCTCACCAAAGAATTACATTTTTGAGCATATTGAAAACTCATATTTGAAATATAAAGCCCTCACAGACCTAGTAAATTTGGTAAAATTTGCCATAGTTTCTGGTCTTTGAGGAGAAATACTATGATAGTGAATAGCGTTGCCATGGTAACACAGAAAATACAATGCTTAGCTGGTAATCAATAGCATACCTTTTTAATTTTTTTTTTTTTTTTTTAAATAATTGACTACAAAAATTTATTTTGACCCTAAACCTCCAGCCAACAGGAAGTCCCCCCATTTTGGATTTACCTTCTGACACCAAGCTATGTGTTTTTGTCAGCTTCACTTATAAAATAAAACAAAACAAATAAAATAAAATTAATACCCTCCACAACAAATGACATTCCATAAAAACATGGGGGAAAAAATAGAAATAAAATAAATAAATAAACATATTAAGTAAAATTAAATTTAAAAAAACAAAACAAAACAAAACAAAAAACATCTGACAGAACGGTTCCCAGTCAAAACAATTATTTAATATAAAATTAATACTGTTAATGCAGGAAGTAAACAAAATATATATATGCAACAACTGCAGGTCAATTGTAAAACATGTTTTGCTTGTTAAATTTTGGCAGGAAAGTAGTTCCATAGATGGCAGCTCCACTTAAAAAATAACATTAAACTAATAAAATAAATACCCTCCACAGCAAATGACGATCCATAAAAACATGGGGGAAAAAATAGAAATAAAATAAATAAATAAACAAACCTATCTGACAGAACAGTTCCCAATCAAAACAATTATTTAATATAAAATAAACACTGTTAATACAGGAAGTAAACAAAAATATACAATCAACAACCGCAGGTCAATTGTAAAACATGTTTTGTTTGTTTGTTACATTTTGGCATGAAAATAGTTCCATAGAATCCCATCCTTAGAATATGAGGAGGCTCTAATCCAAAGACACTTTCTGTGAGACTACTGTTGCCTGGAAACAAAACCACTTCCTGTACAAAAGGCAAATTGTCCACCTCGATGATGTAACCCTTTCACAGTATATTTCTGGGGTAAAAATCTTAAAGATGGATGTTTTATTTCTTTTACTTTTATTTGTAGACTTCTGCAAATCTCTGAGTGAAAACCATGTTGTTAAATGGTCGCAAACCTTCGTGTGCGCTTTCGGAATGTCGTTGGATGAGTAGAAAAAAGGTGAGTTATTTTATAGCCAAGACTGAATCTCCATACCAAAGTGAAGATAAACATGAAAAGAGGCCATTTTGTGATACAGCAGGTGAAGGGAATTAGGTTTCGTGGCTCAGAGGAAGCTTTAAATCAGCTGTTTATTTTTAGACTCACCCACAGAGATGGTTTTATTTTTACTTTTCGAGAAAAAGCGCAGACACTCCCACCTGCTTGAGTAGTGTATTAAGTGTTTTTTTGGCAGGTGGACTAATGGGCGAGTAGGAGGGAAGTGACAGAAAAGCATCAGGTCTGTGTTTTTTCATCCATGTGAGAAATATGAATCCTGAAAGCTGCGACACACAAGAGACAAACCTGTATCAGATTTCTGAATGACTTGTGAATGTATTCAAATCTTTATCCTTTTTTTTTTTTTTTCCCCTCGTGTCAAGAGTTTTAACCCTTTAATCCCTCAGACATTATTTCAGTGTCATAAAAGCTGTTGTATGTGCTTGTGTTCTTTTTCTTCAGTGAGTTTTGTTTTACTGTGTGTTTTAAGGTCAAAACAGGTGGAATAACAGAAAAAGACAAAGAAAGGAACTGAAGTTGGACAGGTTTGGACTAAATAAGGCGCTCAGAATGTACATCAGTAAGAGATTTAGGATGTGGCTATGAACTGGAACACACTGAACAACGAGGATTTGTGTTTTGGCCCCGTAGTTTTTGTTTTGGGGCTCTTTTTTCCAAATCAGTCTTGCTTTTTGACACCTGGTTGAACTCCAAAAAGCAGTTACATGTTCAAAACTCAGTAAAATCACAGTAAAAACAAAGAAAAATCAGCATAACACTACAAACAACAGTAAAAACAACAAGGAAAAAAAAGCTAAACCGTCTGTTTTTATTGCGAGTCGGTCTCACTAGTCGCTTTTCCATTGACCCTCAAACTGCGCGAATAAAACTTGCGCATAAAAATTTGCCTAATGGGAAAAACGACATTTTCGCCAAAACTCGTTTTTCGATTACAAGTTTTAGTACTGGCAAGAGGTGGTTTTTCAGGCGTAGCACAATTGGTATATCACGCAAAACTGTAATGGAAAGACCTTTTTCTGCAACTGGAGTCACATGAGTAAAAAAAATGGATGTTGACAGACGTTACAAGTGAAGAAGAAGAGTTTTATAAGAAACATGGTCCGGTATGTGTGGACACACCAGGAAACTGAATCATTTTTTAATTTAGTGATTTTTTTTTTAGTAATTTAGTGATTTATTCTGAACATGCAACGAAATTTAACATATATGCACTAGCAAAACATACATAATAATACAAATATCAAGAATAATAATCTTAGACAGAAGAAAAGCACAATTTAGTACGGGATAGAGAGGTAATAAATAATAATAATAATAATGATAATACGAAGCAGATTTAATTATTAGTTTGTAAAAAGGGATGGGAGTCAGTAAGTTATACTTCTTCCTACTCCTTTTCGAGTGCAGAAAAATTTTGTTTGACCATGTTCTGTGGTTTTTTTGTTATCTGATGATTCTATGTTTATGTACTGGAAATAAAACTACACCACTATTACTACTACTAATAATGAATATATCTGTAAATCAACACGATATTTATGTTCGTCACCGTGTTTATGGAAGGACTTCTCGTGTCATCTCGCGATAATAAATAAACAAATCATCACATTGTGATTACGCACTTCTGTTTTTTCCACATTTAGTAAATATCGGTAAAGTTTTGCGCTTATGTTTAATGGAAAAGCGACTACTCACTGCTCTGTGTTTTGCCCCCATTCCACAGGTGGTGGTGGTGGTGGGGGTGTACCGAGCATGCTCAGATGTCTATGTAAAGAACAAGGTCTATTCCATCAGCACGTTTTGAAAATGTTCCATTTGAATTTGTATGAATATTGAGAATAAACCACACATTTCAGAGCGCTCACCACAGACACGTCAGGGGTTAAAGGGTTAATCCTTTCCAGAGTGCATCCATGTCATATTGTGATTCCACCGCTTTTCAGTTCCACTGTTTCTCCGGGCCACAGCTGCATTCCAGAGGACGGTCCAACCACTAAACCAGGACCTCACGGTTGTACTGGTCGAATGTACATGTAAATGTCACCAGCTTCTGGTAGCTACTGCTGCAAGTCATCACTACCAACTGACTGTTGGAGCCCGTGTCATTCTCGATTATCAGATTCTGTATTTAAGACTACTTTTAATTGTTCGATTTGTTGGGTAGATATCAAACCTTAGTATGGATTTTCAACACATCTGGAGCTTTTAATCAGTTGAGGAGGTTCATTTGAGACCTATGATGTGTTTTGAACATAATTGCATGCTTTTTTTCATTTACTGTACATGTGAAGGTTTCTGCGAATGTGGTGTGTGTGTGTGCATGTGTTCATTGTGAGAGCTCACTATTTTTCAGTGTAAAAACACATTACTGTATTTTGTCAGGTAACTCAGTATCACAATAAAAACTAAATTGCAATATCTGTTCACAAATCTGTTACATCCCCTTGTTGGGAGAATGTGTGAATATTTGATGGTGTGCAATAAAAAAATCACCACCAGAGGGAAGCATACGACAGCACAAAACAACACCTGCTGCATGGAGTGGGAAATAAATGTAGAAATACATGTCCACAGAGGTCCTTCTAACCACTAAAAGTACATAATCTGCATAGTACCATAGTAATGTCCAAATGTTTTCATTCAGTTTGATTTTAACTTTTTTTTCCTTTTATTTCATCAACTTGAGCCATAAACAAAAATACCAAATGTCCAATAACTGTAGATTTTTTTACCCTTTAACCCTCCGGTATCCGAGTGCGCCTTTTAGGCACACTTTGCACTTCGTTTTAAAAAACTTCATATTATTTTTCACAATTTAAATAAGGTTAGAATTCAAAAGTTGTTCATTTTTGCATGATCTTTAAAATTCTGGCCACCAACTAAAATGTGCACATTGTAAATAAAAGAAAATTACAAGACTAGCATCTGTCTCCCAAGTGTGCCTAAAACGCACTATTTCTTCCATTTGATATGTATGATTAGGACTGACCTTGATTTACAAAAATAAAATCAAATTAGAGCAGAAAAATAAATCAATATATAATATTTAATAGTTTGATTTATAGGTGTGCATTTTACGCACACTTGGAGACAGATGCTAGTATTTTTGAACATTTGACCTAGCGCCAAAAATAATAATGCAAATTAACCAGTGTTGGAGTTAATCATTGACATATGCCAGGATGAAAAAAATCAAATAATATGTGATCCAATTTTTATGTAGTATATTGAAAAAAACTTTTTTGTTTTTGTTTATTGCATCCAAAAAATAAAAATGGTTTGTTTACAATGCAAACACGGCTTTTAAAGGGTTAAAAAATGTGACAATTATTGAGTATTAGGTATTTTTATTTACAGCTCAAGTTGATGAAATAGAAAAAAGTGTAAAAGAATTTTTTTTAAAAACTGCATGAAAATTTTTTTGACATTATTCCACAAGTGTGCCAAAAAGGCACACTTGCTGGATACCAGAGGGTTAAAGGCCATGTTTGTTTGTAAAGTAAACAAATCATGTTTTTAATGCAAAAAACAATTTTTTCCCCAATATATTACATAAAAATTGGATTACTTTTTTTTTTTTTTTTTTGCAGCTTGGCATATGTCAAATGTCTAACAGCAACGCAACTTAATATGCATTATTATTTTTTGTTTGCTAAAATGTGTTAATGTGCTTTTTTTTTTATTGCTAGTGTGAGAATTTTCCCTTGTTTTTAATGTTAGTGGCTGGGTTAGAATTTTAAAAATCATGTACAAATGAACAACTTTTGAGCTCTAACCTAAAACAAATGGTGAAAAATAATATGACCTTTTATAACATGAAGTGCAAAGTGTGCATAATATGCTCACCTGGATACCAGAAGGTTAACAAATAAAACTTCTGATAAAGTTCTAACATCTGACCATTCAAATTTAAAAACACTTTCTGTGATCAGAAAATGTCAGATGGACCATTTCTTTTTTATTTGTATTTTTAAAATCAGTTCCACAAGTTCCACTTATGATTACACAGTAACAATCTGTGAGTAAAATTCCTCCAGAATAAAAGTACAGTAGTGAAACGTTTACCAAGTTTGAGTCAAAAATTTTGGTTGGCTGTAGTTTCCAAAATACAGTCTTGGGTCAAAATGTAAAATTGTGACAGTTAATAAGAAAATGAGTTTCACACAAAAGGAATGTTTGTTTCAGAGTGACCAGATCTACAACATCTACAATAAAATACAGTCACTTTACAGGTTCTTTCTAGTGGATAATTTATAAAGCTATTGTATTACTGTATAATGTATATGTATAAACCAGTGTATATGTTTAATAAAAATTTCTCTGTGGCAGATAATATTTAAAAAAAAAAAAAAAAAAGTTGTAGACCAGTGCTATCACCAGCTCAACCACTAGTATTACAATCACTAGGAAAATAGTGCTTTAGGGGTATTTGGAGTTAGTTTCGCTCATTGAGTTTTTGATAAATAAAGCAGTTGTTTACTCTAAAATCACAGGAAATAGGAATAAAGAGTGAACTGTCCTTTAAAATTCCTCTGAAACCATTAAAACTCCTAATAACCCCTTAAAACCTAAAACCCCTAAAAACAATGCAATTACACTTAAAAGTCTTGAACCTGCAATAAGTTTTATAATAAAGCTAAAAGCAAACAAGTGAACCTGGGTGAGTAGAAGTGGAGCTTTTTGTTTGTTTTTTTTTGCATTTAATAAAAATCTTGAGCACACAATGACAAGAACACTGTTAAAAATGTATCAGGTTTGTGACTCTGTACATTGTTAAATCAGTAGTGAGTTATTTAAAATCACAGACACAGAAAGCACTTTGCCGTTTACTCCAACACTTGATTTATCACAAGTTATCCTCTGAGTAAAAAAAAACAATATCAGTTTTATTTATTTATTTATTTATTTTTTATTTTTTTTATTTTAATACTGCAAATAAAACAAGTGGTGCCAGGCACAACAAACCCAGCTCCCCTCACATGTATTTCACCCATTATAAGTAAATGGGAAGATTTTAAAACCTACTTTTCCCAAAATGTAACCACATCTATTCTGGGTCACTGCAATCTATAAACCCAATTTGGTATAAATTCAGCCGAGAGTTTTGCTGCTACAGATGTGAAATTTTGCCTATTATAAGAAAACAGGGGGAAAAAAGTTTTTAAAAATTCATTAAAAAAAAAAACAAAAAACTCTGACCTACTTTTCCTAAAATGTAATCAGATCTATTCTGGGTCACTAGCAATCTATAAACCTGATCTGGTATGAATTCAACCAATAGTTTTGCTGCTAAAGTGTTAACAAACAGACAAAGAAATAAACAAACCGAAACAAAAACAATACCCCTTCCCTTCCCTTCGGGGTGGGGGGGGGGTAACTACTCAACAAATTCACTAACTATATTAATCTGGAGTCATCAGTATTTTCTGTCACTCATTTACATTTAACAAATATAAGAATAACCCATAATATAGTCTTTTTTTTTTTTTTGGAGGTTTTGAGTTTGTTGTTACTCAGTGAATGTTTGACTTTAATCTATAAAACAGTGATAAATACACATTCTTTGGACCCATTAGGACTTTGTCAGACTGACCCAGGATAAGACTGCACAAAGCTGAATTTACTCTGCTGTATAATTGTGCTGTACATACAATCTGATATATTCTTTTTTTATATTTATCTAACTCCACCTCCTAGTTTCTGCAGCACCCCTAAGCCTTTCTCCTGGTACTCGTCTCTGCTGAGCCAGAAGGAGTCTTTGTCTTTCATGATGTTGGCCAGCACAGCTCCCCCCAGGAACACCAAGTGTTTACGCCTGGGAGGGTCCTCGATCCGGATCTTAAATTTCTACAGGTAAAAGGAAAACAAACAAGGCATTAGTTTAGTTTAGTTTAGTTTAGTTTAGTTTAGTTTAGTTTAGTTCAGACACAAACATAATACAAAACATAAGAGAAAAAAAAGATAAATAAACAAAATAATAAAAAATAATAAATTAATCAAACACTGTTTTTACTGACTTTATAAAACACTGTATAATTAAGCAAATACTAATGAGATAAACTTTCAGGTTGGATTAGGGTTCACAGTGACCAAAAATAATGTGTCCCCATAGAAACATTAACCCATAAAGACCCAAACCACCACTGGTAACCAAAGAATCTACTGGTCCAAAATATTTACCTCGACTAGGAGGTATTGTGATCGCTTTGCTTTGTGTGCATGTGTGTTTGTTTGTTAGCAAGATAACTCAAAAAGTTATGCATGAAATTTTCAGGAAATTTTGATACTGGCACAAGGAAGAAGTAATTAAATTTTGGTGGTGATCGGGGGTGGGGGGGCCCACAGGGGGGGCCCCACTGATTGGCCTTGGTGGAGGTCTGCGCTGTCCGAGTGCTTTTCTTGTTAATACCTGTTCATCCACTAATCCTATCAATACATGTAAATAATTGGTGTAAAATACAGTTTGTCTTCTTTTCACGGTCATCAGATATGACCCATTTGGACGTTCAGAGGCTCCGTAGTTACCATGGAAACACCATCATCTTCTACAACATTGATTCTCCAGTAAAACCCATGGAGTTGGATCAACGACAGTGGATGGACACACTTGTTTTATGTAAAGTTATTGATATCTTTACTGATAAATTCACTTTTTCTTCAGTTTTGTCTGTTTTGATGTAATAACTTTAGAATTTACTGAGTTTTCATGGACATCTAAATCGAATATATAAAATTAAATACAGAAAAACACATGATTTACAGTGAAAAATGCAAAGCACAGAGGATAATATTGTAATAAATGGTGATAAATCACTTAAGAAAGGTTAAATAGAGACAAGAATTCATTTGGGAACTGCCAGAAAAGTAACACTGGGTCTCGATGGGTTAAAAAAAAAAGCACAAAACTACAAATATGAGCAGCTATAACAAAGTCAAACCAATGCACACATTATAGACTCAAAGCTACACTCAGAGTTCCATTTATTAAACATAGATGTGTTATTCCTCTGAATGCAAACCCTATTCCCAGAAAAATTGGAATAAGTCACAACTAACTAACTAACTAACTAACTAACTAACTAACTAAATAAATAAATAAATAAATAAATAAATAAATAAATAACATCTCTGATTAATTACATCACGGTCCAACTAAATTACATGTGTAAATATAAACATTTCTATTCATTTCCTAGGGCCAGAACAGAGTTGGGTCAGACTGCATTTCAATATGCTGCCCCCTCTACATGGAATGCCCTGCAAAACAACCTACATCTATCTGAACTTGTTACTATACTATAGGTCACAGGTGTCAAACATGCGGTCTAGGGGCCAAATCTGGCCCGCCAAAGGGTCCAATCTGGCCCGTGGGATGAATTTGTGAAATATAAAAATTACACTGAACATATTAACGATCAAGGATGTCAAAATCATTTTAATTCAGATTCCACATACAGACCAATTAGATCTCAAGTGGGTCAGAACCAGTAAAATACTATCATATTAAACCTATAAATAATGAAAACAGCCAATTTTATCTTTGTTTTAGTGTAAAAAAGTAAAATTACATGAAAATGTTTATATTAAAAAACTGTTATTTTACCAAAAAAATGTGACAAACCTGAAATGTCTTAAGATAAGTAAATGCAATTTGACCAGTATTCTGCCTGTTATTAAATGTTTTGTGTATTTGTAATTGTAATGTAAGTTATAATGCACATGTGTAAAGGATAAACTGATAATCTGAGGCATAATATTGTTAAAATTGCAGTTGTTTTTCGTAAGATGTTTCCAGTTGTTCATGTTATTCAGATTTTTGTAGATGTAAACCTGATCATAATATAATTTTTTACTTTTGTCACTGTTTTTATTTTACTGGTCTGGCCCACTTGAGATCATATTGGGGTGAATATGGCCCCTGAACTAAAATGAGTTTGACACCCCTGCTATGGATGAATTTACAGCTATTTTAAAGGAGTGTGAAATCAGTGAGCTTGGTCAATGTAACTGTTTTTAAACTTGTACAAATGATTGTTTGTCACTATCGATAGTAAGTTTTTGTGTTATGTGTTAATTATGTCTTGTCTTGTCAGAAACTGTGTGCTATGCTGCTTTTCTTGGCCAGGTCACTCTTGAAAAAGAGATTTGCAATGTCAATGAAGCTTTTTACCTGGTTAAATTAAGAATATATATGGAAGCAGATGTTGATGCCTCCAAAACACTAACAACTGTTTATTGTTGATGGTTTTGGTCGTCGGTGGCTGTTTGGGTCTTTATGGGTTAAAACACTGGTGTCAAACATAAGGCCCGGGGGCCAAAATCCAGCCCGCTAAAGGGTCCAGTCCAGCCTGTAGGATGAACTTGTGAAATGCAAAAATCATACTGAAGAAATTATTAATCAATGGTATGAAAATCATTTTAATTCAGGTTCCACATACAGACCAATTAAATCTTATTTGGGTAAGACCAGCAAAATACTATCATAATAACCTATAAATAATGACGACTGCAGATTTAACCCTTTCATGCATAAGTCACTACAGTGGACAGTTATTCTCCAGCTGTTCTCTTGTATATTCATGGGTTTTGTTGTTTTAATTTCATATCAGCCAACACAGTGGACACTTATGCACCATCTCATACCCTGACATTCATACCATTACTGTAACTTTACTGTTCTTGATAAACCTGATCTGCACTAACATGTTTGAGTGTAAATCAATTATTTGTTAGACAAGAAGGTTTTTGTTTTTTTTTTGCATATTATCTCCATGAAGTGAGTAATTACTAGTATTAGAATATGTTAAAATGTGAGAAAACACCAGATTAGCAGCAGTAAAAATGTTTTTATTTCATTGTTTTCATGTCACTTTCTGATATTGGGTTTCAAACATGTTTCTTTTCTTCAAAAATTAAATGCATGGATATTTTTGTAACTCCATAGAAAAAAAAAAACTTGATCACATTGTTTCTTTTCATGCCTAAGGAGGAATAAAAACACTGAAGAAAAAAATCTTGACTAAGGTTCTCACAATTCATGCATGAAAGGGTTAATCTTTGTTTAAGTGTAAAAAAAAAAGTAATATTACATGAAAATGTTACATTAACAAACAAAAAATGTGAATAATCTGAACAAATATGAACAACTTGAAATGTCTGAAGAGAAGTAAATGCAATTTTACCAATATTCTGCCTGTTACTAAATGTTTTATGTATTTGTAATTGTAACGTAAACTGTAATGCACATGTGTAAATGATAAAGTGAGGCAGAATATTGGTAAAATTGCCCTTTTATATTATTATATTTCAAGTTGTTAATGTTTTTCAGATTTTTAAGGAAACATTGTGGATGTAAATATTATCCTAATGTAATTTTACTTGTTTCACTGGTATTATTTTACTGGTCCGGCCCTCTTGTGATTATACTGGGGTGAATGTGGCCCCTGAACGAAAATGAATTTGACACCCCTGGGTTAAAACATGTTTTCTTTGTACTTTTATCAGCTGTAGATACAGTACCTCTGGAATGCAATACACTGACGTCTGAGATGACATGACTTCCAAACACTTACAATAACTAAGTCATTTTTGAATATTTCAATGTAACGTATTATAAAGAAATGTAAAAATGTGTGTTGTTTGTGCAGTAAAGCAGAACAAACATACTGATAGTTTCTGGGTGTCCCCGTCCAGGACTCTCTCCAGGTAAAGCTGTTTGATCTCTCTCTCCAGTCGGGATGGAAGGCCTGGATACATGGTGGTTCCTCCTGACAGAACAATGTGCTTATAGAAGTCTGCCCTGCATTCAGAACAGACAGGACACGCTCAAATGAAGAGGCTGTTGGACCTATAGACTACTCATGTGTTTAGGTTCAGTGAAGGCAGCAGCGTGGGGACCTGAGGTCAATGTCTGCAGCCTGGATGGTGTTGAACAGCAGCTCGGCCACTCCTGCTCCCTCCACGTTAATGAGGTGGGGCTGGAAGAGCGCTTCAGGGGCCCCGAACCGCTCCCCACCCACCTGCACCTGCCGTCCGTCAGGGAGCTGCACAAGAAAAGGCAGTAGATATATAGATATTATTAGAGCTGGGCAAGTTAACGCGTTATTACCGCGTTAACGCATTCATTAAATAACGCCGACAATTTTTTTTAATCTCACGTTAACGCCGTTTTATTTTTGTTCTGCCTTTCAAGCAAGTCTTAGTTGATTTATACATACGGACTCTTATTTTGAAACTCATGCTTTTATTTTGGCCGTCCATACGCAGGTGCTGAGAGGAGAAAAGAGCGAACTTTACAAGTAATGCTGAATCAAACTGTGTGTAACTCCTGCAGTTCAACACCTGTATGTATCAATCATTCTGTTGTTTGCTAAATAATTTCACATGCAAACGTGCCGTTAGAAACATGTTTATGACGTTATTTTGGATGTGTTTATTACAATGTGTTATTAACATGTTTAAGCTAATTCGTTTATGCTAGCAGTCGCAGATGGGTTGCTAATTCTTTATGCAGGCTCATGTTAAATTTATGTAAATTCATTGGTTGTGTTTAGGTATAATATGCCAGCCTTTGAACTAACCTTTACTTATTTACGATGTGAATGTTGTATTAGCAGTCATTTTATCTCGATGCTAACTTGAATGGGAAAATCCATAGACATGCTAAAGATTAGCATTTACAGCTTAATTTAAGATTTACAACGTCTTTTTATCCAGCAACAAAGGTTCACATCAGAGATATTTTATACTATTCATTCGTACAACAACTGAACATAAAATACTCACAAACGTTTTTGGGGCCATACAAACAGAGTGACAGAAACGTGTCTGTTAGTTTGTTCTTATGTCCGAACTGACAACGGGAACACCGAAAGGACAAAACATACGTTACTGCAACTTATTCTGACCACTTCAGGGCCCCTTTTGCTTGCTTTGAACAACTGAACATCACATATTATTGGGCTTATTAGTATTAGTACTTATTAGTGGGCTTAAGACTCCTGTCAATCACTCACAACTGTAAATACACTGGTGGGACATAAACATGTGTAAAAGTAGTGTTTTTTTACATGGACATTTTCATTTTAAATGTCTTCAGACGGTGGGGTTGAGAAGGACACAGTTGTTTGGAAGCACTGACGTGCAATTATTTTTATCACCGGAGTACTTCCAGTCTGAAATATCACTGAAAGGCAATACACGCTGTTGATGCCCCCCCCACACACACACACACACACACACACAACTATGCGATTAATCTCGATTAATCACAGAAATCCACACGATTAACTGCGATTAAAAATTTCAATCACTGCCCAGCACTAGATATTATGTGATACTTAGAGCTGAGATAGATAGATAGATAGATAGATAGATAGATAGATAGATAGATAGATAGATAGATAGATAGATAGATAGATAGATAGATAGATAGATAGATAGATAGATAGATAGATAGATAGATAGATAGAGTGCGTACCGTGTAGGACTCCACCAGGTAGGTGGTCTCTGTTGCCAGTCTCTGTTCCTGTTCTATGTTGTATCCCACGTAGCACAGTTTCTCCTTCAGCATTTGTACAGTCTCAAAGTCAGCTGTGTGGTTGAACGCATAACCACGAAGCAACAGCAGCTGGTAAGAGACAATAAACAGAGACCTGTTACAGTTTTATATAAAAGTGTGTGTGTATACTGACAGTTTTTGGTAGTCATAAGTTGATACCATACTGCCTGAAGACTTTTTCAGAGTTTCTTTTCCTGTTGAATAAAACATGCTGTTTCTGACAGATATCTATACTGTCGACTATGGTTAATAAGTGACACTTGCAAAACTGTATTTTGCAAATGTTTCATTTATGCAAAGTTAAAATAGCTAGTTTGTTAGCGTGGCTGTATTAGCAAAATATAGTTTTCATTCAGTATTGAATTAGATGATAGAACCTGCTAATTATGCCAGTTTGCATTATCTCTGTCATTATCCACCACGTTACATGAAGTGAGCAACACAACTGTATGTGTCATCATTTGGTTTAGTGACTTTTAACATTACAATGTAAGTGGTGTGGGAAGTATTTCATGTAGTTCAACAGGTGACATATATAAGTTAAATTGATTCAATATTCAATTATATTTGGATTCTATTGTCTGCTAATTAGTCCAGCCAGTGCTGTAAGTGGTGTCTTTAAACATCAAACAATGTTTTTGTATGTGTTAACATTTATCAAATAGTTAAAATTACATGGTTTGGATAACAAACAGTGTTTACATCATTGTTTAGGATTGAAAATTGTAGTAAGTTAATGATAAGTTGATTAGTTTTACATGCAATTTATACCCAGTTCCAGCATCTTGTCCCAGTACAGTCACCTCTGGTCACAAAAAAAAAAAAAATGGTGACAACAGAACACAACAAATCGCAAACTCACAGCTTCAAAATGATATCTTTTTTTAGTCCATGTAAGGGAAAAGGAAATTGACACGAGAGTTACATAAAAATGGAAGTATCTTTATGTTGTAGAGCTATTAAAGTGGCTTCATAAAGTCATAGCGCTGATGGACTTACATTGGACTTCCTCAAAAAATTGTCAAAAACTGTGTAACTTTTTTTTTTTCAGCATATATTCAAGTTACATCTGTTTAATTTGGACCATGTAATAAATGATCTGCTGGTCCATCTTCCAGTTCCTACTCTGTTTGTAAGACCTCAGGGGAAATAGAAGGCTTTTATACCTGCCATTGTCTTTTGTAATTCTGTTTTTTTTAAATAAAACTTTTGTCTAATAGTCAGCTCAAACATAGTTGCGATTAATGGGTTACTATAACCAGACATAATGTTTTATGAAGTATACTATTTACCAAATCAGTAAGGTTGCTTAGCATTAGCTCATGTATAATTCAGAGTTTCTCCAATTTTGTCAAAATATCATTTTTTCCTCCAAAATTCTTCCTCCAAAAATGTAATTGCAGATGTCATGACTCCTCCCCCAGTTATAAACAGACCATTTTAAAGCCCACCTTGATGAGGTAGCGTGTGATGTCCCGTCCAGCAATGTCCAACCGGCGAGTGAGGTGGGGTAAAGAAAAACCCTCATAGACCGGACAAATGTGGGTGACGCCATCACCCGAGTCCACGACCACACCAGTCAGCAGACCTGGCATAAGAATGTGTTCTAGATTATCCCATTCATAAAACCAACCTGCAGACACATCCATCAACCCATAAAGACCCAGTACTACTTTTGTGGTGGTTCCCAAATTATTTTTTTCTCTATATGTAACCAATCTTAAGTGTTTTATCAACGTTTATTGTGATATTATCCTTTTTATTTTGAGTTTTTTCAGTGTAAACCATGTATTCTCTTATATTTGATTCACTGATCATGTAGATGTTCATTAAACCTCAGAGTAAATTCATAGGTTATTATATCCGAAACAGAGAAAACTGAAGAAAAGTGAGTTTTTGAGAGTAAATTCAAAAGCTGTTTGTTGAAAAAGTGAATTTTTCCGTAAAATCTATCATTAACTGAACATAAACCCAGTGTCTCCATCCACTGTCATTGATCCAACTCCATGGGTTTTACTGGTGAATCAATGTTGTAGAAGATGATGGTGTTTCCATTGTAACTATGGAGCCTCTGAATGTCCAAATGGGTCATATCTGATGACCATGAAAAGATGACAAACTGTATTTTACACCAATTACTCACATGTATTGATAGAATTAGTGGATCAACAGGTATTAAACAGTTTAGATCAGTAGATGGTCTTGGTTGCCAGTGGCTGTTTGGGTCTTTTTGGGTCTTTTTGGGTCAAACATGCTGATATACCACTTACCTTGTGCATACAGAGTAAGCACAGCCTGAATCGCCACATAAATCCCATGAAACTGGTACTTCTCAAACATAATCTCTGTTATCTTCTCCCGGTTCTTGGTGGGGTTCATGGGCGGCTCAGTCAGCAGGATCTTATGAGAATAAAATTCAGTCAGTCATTCCTCCTGGGGGGCTGTGACATGTTTGTACATTGGGTCTGCTCTGTTGTACCTTGCACTCTGATGGGTTGATATCGAGGCGATCTGGGCCAAAGGTGTGGTCCCAGAGGTGGAGCATGTCATCCCAGCAGCGCACCATCCCATTCTCCATGGGGTAGGCGATCTCCAGCATAGACCGACATTCACTGGCCTCATCCCCCACCATCAAATCCTGGAGAAAAGTGATGTGGTACTTCATCACAGAATTACACAGCTGAGCGGTACTTTTCTTTTTTTTTTTTTTTCACTTTCTTTATTCAAGTTCTTTGTTTACAGTGATAAAGAGAATAATTGTAGGACATAGTAACATGAGGAACATCAGAATGCCAGGGGGAGGCATATACAGAGAGAGCTCAAACAGCAGAAAAAAACAAAAAACAAACAACATATACTGCGTATATATATATTATAAACATAAAATGGTTATGATCAGTGTTGGGCAAATTACTTTTAAAATGTAATTAGTTATAGTTACTTTTCCAAAAAAGTAATTTTTATTTCTAACTGAATTACTCCTTCATGAATCTAAGTTACTAGGGAAAGTAATATTGCATTACTTTTTTTGAAAAACCTTCAAATATGTAAAAGAAAACTGATTTTTGAGCGTGTTTCACAGGCCAGTTTCATAGAGTAGAACAGCACAGACAGGTACTTCATTTAACTAAATATTTATTAGAGTGTGAACAAAATCAAAGACATTATCCCTGAAATAATAATGTAGTTGCATCCTTTAAAGGTTCTACTGCCTCTCCTTCTTATACTTTGGCAAATTTGAGTTAAAGAAGACAAGTGATGTCACTTTTTCCATCTTGCGGCGACTTTTGTCTGATAATATTAGTCCTGTCCTAGAGAAAATACTCATTCATGATGATGATGATGATGATGATGACTGTACCTTAGTGCCGGTTAGTGCCTTTGGTCTGAATACCTCCATGAAAAATATATCATATCTAAAAGTAATGAAAAAATACCCATAACTTCTTAAAATGTAATTACATATTTTGAACATGACATTCATAATTTAGAATTTGTTGTAAATTTGATCATTTTATTTGGAAAATTTAATATACACAAAAATAAATATACCAAAACACACCCAAATTTTGAAATCTTCCTAATGGAATTTGAAAAATATATTAAATCATTAGAATTTATCCTTAAGGCAAGGCAAGGCAAGTTTATTTGTATAGCACATTTCAGCAACAAGGCAATTCAAGGTGCTTCACACAGGACATTGAAATAAAAGAAACAAAAAGAAACACATTTAAAACATTATAAAAGAAACATGTAAAATGTGATTAAAAACAGCGAGTAATAAAACAACACATAAAATAAAAAATAAAATTAAAAAAATAGAATAAAATAAAAATAAAAACACACACATATTAAAGTAAGAGTTGCAGTGAAGAGTTTCAAAGAGAATATAAAGTTTAAAAAGTCAAAAGCCTTTTAGTCAAAGGCAGCAGTGAACAGGTGAGTCTTTAACCTTGACTTAAAAGAACTCAGACTCTCAGCAGACCTGATATTTTCTGGTAGTTTGTTCCAGATATACGGAGCATAGAAACTGAACGCTGATTCTCCATGTTTAGTTCTGACTTTGGGAACACAGAGCAGACCTGCACCAGATGACCTGAGTGGTCTGGATGGTTCATACTGGACTAGAAGGTCTCTGATGTAACAAAAAAAAGCTCTAGCACCCTGGCAATTTATAAACAATTCTTTAAAATAGACTGAACTCTCTGATGCAGTTATTTATTTATTTTTATTAGATTATTTATTTATTTATACTATTATTTGTCTATTCCACTTTGTGTCTTTAAACCTATGCATTATTTTCTTAAATCTATTTGTTCAAATGCTTTTTCTTTTTGACATCTTGATGTTTGTTCAAAATTTATATGTCTTGTATACCCAAATATTTTCAATAAAGTTGAAAAAAAAAAGACTCAGCGATAACTCCTGCATTAAGTTAGCTGCGCACATAGCTGCGTTCAAGTGCACGGGCTGTACGGCGGAAAACTCAAACTCGCAGATGTCATTAGTCGTTCAGATGAAGGCAGCATGGACAACTCAGACTCATGGGCGCACAGGTGAAGCATGAAGGCAGTGTGGGTAATTTGAATGTAAGAACAGCTCACAACAAATCGGTTCTTATTGTTCACTTTAAATAGCCGTTCAAACGACTCGACTGGTCCTCGAACGTCACACCCCTAATGCCTAGCTTAGCTAGCCAGGATAGATAACATCCGTTAGATATCAGTGCATAGTAACGCACAATATTTCACTGACTGGTAATGGTAACGGCGTTGTAACGTTTCAAATAGTAATTTATTAGATTACCGAACGTCATTAAACCGATATGGTCTTTGATATCGACGTCGTAGACACGCCCCCGACGCCATTTTGATGGGTAAGCTAACAACAGCTACAACAACAGAGAGGAGAAGTAAGGAAATATAATAATGGAGAGGAAAAAGAAGAACGAACGGACACCGAATCAAGAGAAGCTTAGCAAGAATGCCAGGGATCCGTACTGTGCTAAGTCGGCCTCTGTAAACAACATGGATCCCTATAACCTGAAAAAAAAAAAAAACAGCTGGAAAGCCGACACAGTGACTTCTTCCATGGACGTTACTAACTGGTTTACGGCAGAAGTGCTTTCACTTTTCAAGAGTTTAAAAATGACAAATCTCTTGAGGCTCATGGACACTTCTCCAATGGCTGGGTGCAGGAGTTTTACTCATTTCAACCGGAGAATTGTGCAAACACAGTCGTCACAGCAAAGGTAAGAAAACCTAGTCAGTGTATCACCTGCAAACGGTGATGAAGTTCTGTTTGTTCACACATGCGCACTAAAGCATGTTGAGGTGTGTGTTCACTAGGGATGTAAGGATGACCGGTATAATGATAAACCGAGGTAAAATTCCCCGTGGTTAGTATTACCATTTTTTCTAATTATTTTTTGATTATTTTAAAATTATTTTTCTATTATTCTAATTATCATGATAACTGTGTTTTATTACTGCACTTTGAAAACAGAGAGAGAGAGAGACCTCTGTTAGATCTATCTATCTATCTATCTCTGGAAAAGAAACTAAAACAACTCAGACTTAAAGTGTCATCTGTAATGCACATTTGTATGTTTGATGTTTACATGGTAATGTATGAATGTTTCTGCCAACAAAGTACTTTGTGCTGTTATTTTATTATTATTATTATTTTAAATGCAACTTTATTAACCCTTTCATGCACAAATTTTGAGAACCTTAATCAAGATTTTTTCCTGAGTGTTTTTATTCCTCTTTAGGCATGGAAAAAAAAAAAAAAAAATACAATGCGAAAAGTCTTGTGAACCTATTTTTCATGAAGTTGCAAAAATGTCCACTCAGCTGGACACCACACATTTAATTTTTGACACACAGAAATATGTATTTATTGCTACATTTTTTTTAAAACTATGGGGAGGGCTTGTGATTCTGGGGCTTTATGCTCAGGAGAGATCTACATAATGTTACCAGTTCATGCCAGAAAAGATATGTAGTGTCTTAAAACTTTAATAAAGATATGTGTGAAAAACAACAACAACAACAACAACAATGAAAAGAACAACAAAATCCATGAATATACAAGAGAACAGCTGTAGAATAGCTGTCCACTGTAGTGACCAGTATGCATGAAAGGGTTCAATTATATCAGGGTTTGTATAAGTACTTTTTAACATTTTGAGCACAATTTCTACAATACCGCGTGATAATAATGAAAACCGTGATAATTTTGGTCAAAATAACCATGATATGAAATTTTCCTATTGCTACATCCCTAGTGTTCACTTGGAAAGATATGATCCAAAAATAACAAGTCAATGTCGATGCTACATGATGAATTTCGACCTGCTTTTCCCAAAATGTAGTGACATCTATTCTAGGTCACTGGCAATCTATAAACCCAATTTGCTGCTTGAGTGTTAACAAACAAAGAAACAAATAAACAAGCAAACAAACCAAAACGAACTAAAAACAATACCCCTTGCCTTCCCTTCGGGGCCGGGGTATAATAATAATTATATTTTTGTACATATTTTGTTGTGTTGAAACTCCATAGCGACAAGGCAGATGATGGCAGATGGTTGTCAATGTGATTATCCTAACTTAACATGATAAAAGCCTTAAAAAACAGTACCTTTAATTCGTAGTTTCCCACTTTGGTGGTTGATCGTATGATTGGTCGACCCACCATGGCAGGGAAGATATGGTCTGGGAAGTTGGATCCAGCAAAACCACACTTGACAAACTGTGGAAGAATGTGAGAGTGAAGCTGAAAATATTGCTCATTCAACATGTCGAGTAGGGGTGTAAGAAAATATTGGTTCTGCAATATATCACGATATTTCACGATACTGTATTGATATTAAAAAGTACTGTATTGATATTTTTAGGTACTTATTCATACGCAGACATGGTGGAACTTCATTTTTGTGTTTTGTTTTTCTTTTTTGTTTATATTTATCCTTATTAACACTGTTTTGTTAAATACTGGTTATTTGAAGCACCTAAAAATATGTTTTACCATCTGAGAGAGGCAGATGTTAGTTCTTTTGTTGGGATTGAATAAAAATAATGTTATGAACTAATGGAATATGAACATTTGAGCAAGATGTTAAACTGTGATGTCTTTAAAACGTAATTTAAGTTTTTACAGAGGAAAGTTTGTGATATAGCATCAGATCCTGCTCTGATCCAATAAAAATGTGTTTAGTATTTGTGTATGTTTCTGGGTAGTTCAATTCTTTCAGGAAATAATCTTTGAAAAAAAGAAACAAAACAAACAAAAAATCACCTTGTTAACAGTATCGTGATATATCATATCTAGGGGTGTGTATTGGCAAGAATCTGGCATTACGATACAAATCAAGATACTCGGATCCTGATACAATATATCACAATATATCATGATACTGTTAAAAAGGCAATTTTTTTGTTTGTTTCTTTTTTTTTTTTTTTTTTTTATAATTATATCCTTGAAGAATTGAATCACACCAGAAATCTGCATGAATACTAAACACGTTTTTATTCGATCACAACAGGATCTAATGCTATATCACAAAATGTTCCTGTGTTCAAACTGAAATGAAGTTTTACAGACATTACAGTTTGAGATCCTGCTCAAATGTTCATATTCTGTTAGTTCAGAACTGATATCATAACGTTATTTTTGTGCGATGCCAACAAAGGAACTAACATTGTTTAATAAGAGTGATAAATAAGAATAAATAAAATATAAAACAAAACAAAAAACAAAAATGAGCCTCCACAATATCTGCAATTGAATAAACACCTAAAAATATCGATACAGTACGTTTTAATATCGATAAAGTATTGTGAAATGAAATATCGTGATATATCACAAAATTGATATTTTCTTGCACCCCTAATCATAGCATTGTGATTTGTATCGTATCGTTAGATTCTTGCCAGTATACACCCCAAATGTTGAGTAACAAAAACTTAAGTTTGTTTATAAAGCTCTGAATCTCTGTTGATGCTTGAACCAAACTGACATTCATGCGAACACGTTGCATTTATAAATCAAGTCCATTCACTATAATCCAGCACTGAGCTTAATCTGCACCCTGTAAAACAAACAAAAAAAAATAACCCAGTGTGGAATTACAAGGCTTTTACCAGATTGGATTGTGCTTATCAGACAATGTAAATGCAAAATGCGAAATGGTTCATTTTGAAAATTAAAGCTGCATTAAATTTATTTTGTGTAGTCAGAGATTTAATTGTGTTCTCCTCTTTCTGTCATGACTACTCCTTTTTACCACTGTGCTGTTTCAACATGTCTGTTTGACCACAGACACATTCCTTAGCCTGAGGGGGAACACTATATCCCAGGTAGAGCCCACAGGAGAAACCCGAAATATGTAACATGGAGCTTCTGACGGTTTACACTTTAATATCCGTCCAAATTAAGACAATGTCTGCCTTTTACATGGCAAAATATAATTCAGTTCACAGACTTTTTGAAGCCAACTGTCGCTTCCTTCTCCTCATCCAATGACGGCTCAGCTCAAAGCATCACTACCATTTATGGCTGTGTGAGCTCAAAACAGGCCAAGTGACAAGCCCAGACAGATGTGGAATCAGGCTGCAGTATGCACACACATTCACACCCTGGAACCATTTTTAGTTCTGCTCTATGAATCAATACGAAATGTAAAGTTGTCCCACCAAGAACATTCACGAGTGTTTAAAAAAGGAAGTGGAACGTAGTTTAAACTGCAGAAAAACAGTCAAGGCGATATGTCTAAGATAATTATTAGATTTCAGTTGAAGTTAATAGTGCTACAGCTCATTTCATAGGGGTAGACCCACTTACCCCCGTCCCATTGTCACAGACCACCACTTTCCGTCCCTGGCTGTCCATACTAAAACAGGCCTGCAGACTCCCTCCTGTCAGCACACAGGTCTAACTAACAAAGAAACGATGTAGGATTATTCTGGTCTGCCAGTGTGGAGCAGTGGATTCAACTGACAGGTAAGAGCAAGTGCTGTGACAACTTCTGCAGGAGAAGGAGGTGTTAGAGGAGGAGTGGACGCCCTTTTCTGTAGAGGTAGAAGAGGGGTGTGTGTGTGTGTCAGTGGACTAATGTGGACTGACAGGTTCGTGGATGCAGTGGAACCTACTGCTGGATAAAATTTGACACTCATTTAATGATAAATAGTTTTCATTTTTGCTAATGTTATAAATCAAAGAGTAAATTTTGTTACTGCATTAATTTGAAATGTAACAACTGCACTTACCTGTCATACACAAGTACTTTAAGATAACGATGTGTAAACCATTAAATAAATAATTTAGAATACATACATACATACACATACATGCAGTCATGTATGTATGCATACATGCACGCATTAATTTATACATACATACATACATACACATATACACACATAGATACATACATACATACATATACACACACGTACATACATACATACACACACACACACACACATACATACATACACACATACACATATACACACCCATACATACATACATACATACATACATACACATATGTACATACATACACATATACACACATATTTACACACATACACACTCATACGTACATACATACACATATACACATATACATATAAACATATACATACATACACACATACATACACACACGTACGTACGTACATACATACATACATACATATATACATACATATACACATACATACACACATACAGTACATACATACATATATACTTACACATATACATACATACATACACACATACATGCATACATACATGCACGCGCGCGCACACACACACACATACATACATACATACATACACACATACATGCATACATAAATACATACATACACACACATAAATACATACATACATACATAACCCCCCCCCCACACACACACACACACACACACATATATATATATATATATACACACACACACACACATAGATACACATACATGCATACATGAATACATACACACATACATACACATATACATACATACATACATACACACATAGTACATACATACACACACATACATACGTCTTACATACGTCTTATGAGACTAAAACACAAACCCCATTCAAAATTTTAGACACAAAATACACAAAAATATCTAGTGGATGTATTTCCCTGAACATCTTAAGTCTTGTTCTGAGGTGTCCTTCATCCAATGGTGGGATAAGTAAGATCCTCTTAAACTGGGTGAATACTGTATTAGTCTATTTGTACACAACTGAGGATGTTCACAACAAAGCAGACACTGTTGAATAAAAATAGGTCAATTTATTTACATTAAACATTTACAAAATACACGTTTCCTTTGGAATTGACTATGAGAAATGATGGTTGTAAGAAAGCAAACAGTAGGCCTTGGAGTATGTGTGGAGGTCTCACTGTTCTCAAATATAATAGGCACACTGAGTTAAGACCGGTTAGTGCTTTATATTCCCTCGGTTTCATCTTCTTTTCTTTCAGCTCCTGCATGAATTCATCACCAGAGCAGCTCAGGAGCACTTTTTTTTTTTTTTTTATCCCCACAAAAAGCCTTCGAACCATCCTCAAAACTGAGAACAACAGCTGATAAGAAAAAGTTTTTTGAGCAGCACATCACATGTCACATTATATCATTAATTACATAAGGTCATGTCTGTCTAAACATATTTATCATTGCATTATTCAAGTGTGATGCCCTTTAGTTCCTTTTAGTTCCTTTTAAGGCGCTGAATTGTGTTACATTGGTTATTAATACTAAAAATAAAACTGAATACTTTGAATAACCCTCTTAGTTTTGTAGTGCCGTATGCTAAACACAAAGCTAAAAGATGTTACAATTCAAATGAAGTCTAACACATACGGTTTTGACTTGCACTAACTTTGTTACAACTCCTAAGTGAACCTTTGCTTAGGATTCAGGTTTACATGAAAAAGATGGATGTTATTGAAGATTTAATATGGTCAAATTACCAAATGTGCATGTAAGGATACAGCGATAGCCCACAGTTTTTGTTGTGTCTTATTGCAAACAAATGGCTTATATAGGTCACACAGCTATTAGAAAGTTATCTATCTCAAAATATTTACTGAAAACAGCGTCAAAACTTGCAATATACTGGATCTTCACATTATCTATAGGCCATTGGCTTCACCTCTATAAATACTTTGTGTGAGAGATTTAAAAAAAAAAAAAAAAAAACTGTTGTTGATGTGAAATTACCCACTGGAACATTAACTCATGTAACAGTCAAGGTCATGTGCCATGGCACTCTTTTAAGTGCATTATATTTTTGCATATTGTGACTTTACATCGTCGCTCAGAGCCATATTATCCTTGCATTCCTCCCACTGATATTGCCTCTAGCGTCCACAGCCACAGACAGTTCAAGTGTCTTGGATATTTATTTCACCGTGGCAGATGTCGGACGTTGCTCTCGGCAGGAAACCAGAATCTGTCCGTGTAAAATAGTCCAGCGTCTTAAGACTCAAACTCGCTGTCGCTGCTGACTGAGATCTCCGGGGTGGATGCCCCTGTTCCTCTGTGTTCGGCCCCGGTGCTGGAGTCGCTGGCCTCGGGGCTGTCGAGGCGCTGGGGGGACGCAGGCAGCAGGTGGGGGTGGTGGCGGCGCTCCTGGAGGGGGCCTTCAGGGGAGCTCTCAGAGGGCAAGAGGGACGGGTCCTGCTGAAGTCTGCACAGAAACCACACACCACAGTCAGATCTAGACCAAATCTGGCACTTTAGAAAAATAAACAGCCACATAAACTACATTGCACTGTAAACATTTTTATTACTTTGTGTTATTGCTTGTTTTTTCATTTATTATCGCTGATCTTTTTACCCTTTATCAGGCAAGTGACTATTTTGGTAATTTTGACATACATTACAAGACAGTGACAGAAAGAGTTACAGTGAGTCAACAATCTCAGGTCCAATGTGGTCTCCAGGGTCTGTAAGGTCCACCTCTGCATGAACAGTGAGTGGACCTGCTTTGTTAGGTACCGTGAAGTAATGGTACTAATGTGAGGTTTTTCTAGTACTTTTCATATGTACTTCTTGGACTTTTTTTTTGCCACTTATGGGCAAGTGACCAAATATGGTAACTTCAATTGACCTTGATTTCCTACACGACAATCCAAATTAAGAAAAAAAAAATGTTACAAAAGTAATAAAGTTGCCGGCAACCTAAACTGCATTGCACTGTAAAAATTTGGTTATGACTAAATTATTGTTTGTTTTATTAATTTATTGTTATCACCAAAAGTGATAATGTGGATGCTTACAGGTGTTTGTATCAGCACTTATGTTGTTGTAATGCTCTAAAATACATGTTCCTTTCACGTTACATGAGTTTTTCTTGTACTTTTTATTTATACTTTTTGGATTTTTTTTTTTTTGGCCGCTTATGTGCAAGGAACCAAATATGGTAACTTCATTGACCTTGATTTTCTACGTGACACTAAAAATCTTTGAAAAATTGCTGGCAACATAAATTACATTGCAGTATAAAAAAATTTGGTCAAACACTTTTTATTACTTTGTGTTATTACTAAATAATTGCGTGATTTTTAATTTATTGTTATTACTGATCTTATAACCCTTTATTAGGCAAGTGACTATTTTTGGTAATTTCCTCAAACATTAAATATGGTCCAATCCTTTGCCTCAGTGAAGTCCAGTTGGTTTTTGTAACAATATACACTATTTTGAAGCTGTAAGTAGTAAATATGAGTGATTTTTGTATGTTTATGACCTTATAACAGTTGTTTTCTTGCATGTGTTTACTTTTTAGCAAGTCCTGCTCGGATGTTTTACGGCAAGAGGAGAGAGACTGTTTTCACAGCAACCGACGAGGAGGTAGATGACGATGTCCAATAACACAGTAAGGTTAAAATTTTGAATTTCAGAGTTTTTTTAATGAGTGTCCTATAAAGGGTTAACCTGTTTTTCATTATGGTGTGTGCTGCTGACCTCTTGGCCAGGTCCTCCTTGAAAAACAGATCTGGATCTCAATGGGACTTTATCTGGTTAAATAAAGGTTAATTTTTTTTTAAAAATGGAAAGGGATGATGGCTAATTTCCCGTTAAAATTTGACATCTGTTAACATTTACACATATAGGCCCACTGTTAAAATAACGTAAACCAAATTCAGTTCCTTTAAAAAAATCAACAAAGAAACGAAGCATGTTTTGCAAATAGCCAAAGACTGATTATATAATAAAACACTGTTCACAAACCAATGCAAATACTTAGTATCTCATCCTCCACAACAGTAGGTGGTGCTATGAGACAGTTTAAAAGGACCAGTGAAATGATTTCAAGATTTTACTCCATTATTATCAGGGTCAAATAATGCAACCCACATAAAATTAGATAGAAATTAGTGAAAATTAAGTATAAAAAGAAAAATGAAAAATTTGGAATTGGTATAAACATAGAATGAAAATTAAATAAAATAAATGCATGTGTCCTTGTAATTATCAAGTCGATTTAAAGCAAACGTGTTTTCATAAAAAGAAACTGCTATTAAGGCCCATTTCCATTAAGTAGATTTCCAGAAAGTTAACAAGGCTATGTAGTATCAATGGGTGACCCTATAAACTACACTGATTTCCATCTAAAATTGTTTGTTTGAATGGAATTATTTGGTCTGTTTGATAATTTGTATGTTGAAGAAGACGTTTAGCTCCATGCATTTCCTCTGTGTGTATTTTTTTTTTGTGTTTCGTGGAACTATTCTTTGGTTAAAATGAGCTCCTGGGAACTTATTTTTAACAGTATCACACCTAATATCCATTTTCGGACGTACCTGTTTTTTGCGGAGGCAGCGCGGTCTCTTTGGCGTCGGTTCTTGAACCAGTTGCCGACTTGAGTGGGTGTGAGTCCTGTGGCCTGGGCCAGGTGACGCTTCCTGGATGGGTTCGGGTACGGATCTTGAAGATACCACTCTCTCAGTAAACTGCGAGTCCTTTCCTGTTTGGGGAACGATGAAAGACTTGGTATCTATTCAATGTGTGTGTAAACACTAAATAATCAGATGGATGTCCAGCATCTGTGACATGGTTAGTGTTGGTCTGACATCATCCTATTAAATAACACTAATCTCCTATCACCCTCATGTGCTCAACATAATCATATTAGACTGGATTTCATAAGAGATGATGTATATTATGTATGTTATAATGTAGGTCCGGTAAATGGGATCATATTAAGGGGCTTAAGTATGAACTATGGATTAGAACAATACCGAACCCTGTCACAAGAGGGAGCGTCCACACACAAACCCCACAAACTCAACAGATGTAACTTCTGAACCCTGGAGGCGATAATACATTTGAACCTATTATTGAAATGTGAAATTAAAGAGAAAAGTACTTGTTTTGGCAAAAAGCAGGAATTCCTTTAGTTAAATTATAGTTGGAGGAAAGAGTTTTTGGTTCAATATGATTTAGAATAGAATAGAATAGAATAGAATAGAATAGCCTTTATTGTCACTGTGTACAATAAAAATAGAAGAAATTTGGTGTGTTTTTTATGTTTGTATTGTTTTTTGTGTATTTTTTGTTCATTAACTCTGTTAATTTTCAAAATTAGGACAATTTTTAATAACGGTTGTTTCTCTGATTCCTCAATAAAAACATAGACAAATAAAAAAAAAAAGTGGCTTTATGTTTTCATATTAAACTATACAATTAATGTGTTCTAGGAATGTAATAAAGATGTAGTGAAAATGTCACTAGCTGCTAAGAATCGAGAAGGTTAAACTTTGGAAAAGTATTTGTAACTTTATCCTGTGTCAACAAAACATGTGTTTAAGTTAGAAAATATTAAATAATACACAATTTCAACACACTCACATAACACTGTAGTTTCTTTATTAGTTAAAATATATGTGAGATTTGAGAAACTGGTGGTAAAATAAACTATATAACACATCAAAATGAACATGGTGTATTCTAACAAGAGCTGTGACTTAAGGAAATGAAGGTATTTTAACATTCAGTATTTAAAATCTATTTGATTTTGATTTGATTTACAAATTATAATCTCCTTTATGCTGATGAGGTATTTCTGTATAGCAATAAATATCTTCAGCACAACCCTTTTAGTCTTTTGTCTTTCAAATTGATGTTTTTTACTGTCAGATAGAACATTGAATTGAAATGATGTTGAAACAAAAACATTATGGCATGTAGTTGTGCTCTTAGTTTAACCATAATCTAACTAAACTCATATTTCACGATAAAACATAACCTTAACAACCACCAGGTCAAAGATCAGCCTTTAACCTTGAAAGAAAAATATATTATTGTTATAATTAACAATACTGAGTAACTGTTTTATCATGATAACTTTGTCAATCTTGTCTAATTGATTTGTCAGGTATACCCTTTATATAGTCCTATAGTATAAATAAAATAGCTCTAAGGTCTGATATTGTGACAGAATAAGCTGGATAATGGATTTTAAGCTGGTCTTATGGCAAAAGGCCAAAAATAATCTTCTAAGGTCAGATATAGACCTGCTTAACTCAATGAGTCCCAAAGCACGTTTGTAGAAGAAATGTAAATGTCTTTTATGTCATATTCATATAGTTTAATGTTTTTATGAGAAATCTGTGAAAATGTGTACATTCTATAAAGTACATTTGTAGCATGTATTTTACTCTCGTAACCTATGGTGTAGTTGTGTGGAAGTACATTGTGAATCAGTTCAACAGGTGCGTTTTGTGTTTGCCATAATGGTTATTTTATTGTAAAACTGTAAATATGTGACTGTTTTGGCCAGAGATCCCCCATCTGAATGGGACCAACCTGGTTAAATAAAGGTAAAAAAATAAAATAAAATAATCACATTAATGTTTAAAAACCACATTGTTGTTGTTAGTGGACAACAGTACATATCTGTAAAACAGTTATATTTGTCAAATTTCATTTTCATTTCATTTTAATTTAATTTATTTATTTAGACAGGGACAATGCACAATATACATTAACCTTAAAAAGTAGAGCTGTAGTGTGCCAGGTTCTAGCACTAGTGCTAATCTCCACCTGTAGTCCCTGGGCAGGCTGATGTTATCATTAAGAAAACAGACATTGATTAAAACTAAAACAGTAAAAAACTGTAAAAAATGCATATTTACAACTCCATCTGTATATCATTAAAAAAACAGACATTAATAAAAACTAAAGCATTAAAGAACAGTAAAAAATGCATATTTATAACTCCATCTATGTAAAATATTCATTCACTCTTCTGTCCCACTGCAGTCTGTCACACACTGTAAACATTCATCATATTTTGACCTGACTTTGCCTCCACATGTGCTGTTACTGCCTGGTTCCTAAATATATTATTATGTTGTCCTTCACAGAATCTACTTTCTATAAGAGGTTTTTTTTTTTGTCTCTTGTGCGTAAAAAGGTTTAGAATCCTTTTAGATTGGACCCAAAGAGCGTGTTTTTACCTTGAAGCAGTGGGTCTTCTGCTCTCCGTCCCAGATGGTTCGGGGCAGGGGGAACTTCTTGCGGATCCGGTACTTCTCCACCGGCCCCAGGGGCCTGCCCCTCAGCCTCTCCGCCTCTCGGTAGTGCGCGTCCAGCCACAGGTCCTGGAGCTTCGCGTGGGACTCGCGCGTAAAACGGTGGCTTTGCAGGATCTGGTAAAGAGCCTCGAAGTTTCCTCCGTGGAACGCCACCAGAGCTCTGGCCCGCATCACGGACTCGTGTCGGTTCAGGGCTTCCCCGGCTGAACCCGGTACCGCGGCCGGCAAGGACCAAAGGAAGCGGCCCAGGCGCTCGATGTCCCCGGTCTCCTCCAGGTTTTCGCAGACCCGGGCCACCTGGTCCGGGGTGAACATCGGAAGAGGGAACATGCTGACTTGTTTTGTCTCAGCTCGATCGAAAAGTTCTTAAATATGGACCGGATGCATGAAACGGATCCGTGCGTAAAGTTCCGTGTCTCCGGCGCGGTGCGTCTTGGACAGGCGTGTGCGCCGGGCTGCGTCTATGTCCAGTGTGTCTGGTGTCAGGGACTGGCTCCTGGTATTGTGGTAAAAGTTGGAGGTAAACCGACACACACCGGCGGCTGCGGCCACTCCAGGGTTCCAGAGTAGGACCGAATAAAGAAAGGGGACAAGAAGTCAACCTGTATTTAAAGCTTGATACAATTAGCATCTCTGTGGTTGTTTTGAGAAGGATTAGGCGTCCCCGGCCATTAGCCTCTTAGTGGGGGGTAGTGTGTACAGAGGTGACGGACGGCTGAGCAGCTTGTTTGGCTTACCCCGAGGATCCTCTGACTGCAGGGAGGACTGCAGGGAGCAAACAAGCAGGGATAGGTTATTTAACAGGTCAGATCTGGAGCCTGCCTCAGGAGATGAGGATGATGAGGAGGAGGATGAGATGAAGAGGATGTGGATGGACGTTTCTGAGCAGCAGAAACTACAGTTTTAACCCAGAAAGACCCACTGTTAGTTTTGTGGAAGTTCCCAGATGATTTTTCCTCTCTATTTAACCTTTTCTTTAAGTCAGGGGTGTCAAACTCATTTTAGTTCAGGGGCCAAATTCAGTCCAACTTGATGTGCAGTGGGCCGAACCAGTGAAATAATAACAGTGAAAAAGTTAAATTCTATTATGATCAGGTTTACATCTACAAAGTTTCCTTAAAAATATGAGTAAAATGAACAACTTGAAAGGTCTTAAGAAAAACAAGTGCAATTTTAACAAAATCATGCCTTAGTTTATCAGTTTATCATTTACACATGTGTGTTACAATTGCACACACGTAGTAACAGGCAGAATATTGGTAAAATTGCATTTACTTTTCTTAAGATATTTCCGTTTTTTCATATTTGTTCAGGTTATTCACATTTTTTGTAAACGTATATTTTGGTAATGTAAACATTTTCATGTAATTTTACTTTTTTACACCAAAAAACACAGAGAAAATTTAGGGGTTGTCATTATTTATAGGTTATTATGATAATATTTTACTGGTTCTGACCCACTTCAAATCTAATTGGACTGTATGTGTCTGTATGTGGAACCTGAATTAAAATGATTTTGAGACCATTGATTATTAATATCTTCAGTGTAATTTTTGCAATTTTTCACACATTCATCCAGCGGGCTGGATTGGACCCTTTTGCGGGCCGGATTTGGCCCCTGGGCCGCATGTTTGACACCTGTGCTTTAAGTGATTTATCATCATATTATACTCTGTTATGTTGCTTTTTTTCAGTGAAAGTCATGTGTTTGTCTGTATTTAACACACTGATAATGCAGATGTTTGAAAAAGCTCAGGTTAAATTTGAGGGTTACTATGTCAGAAATAGAGAAAACTGAACATAAACCAAGTGTCTCCTGTTATTGATCCAACTCCATGGGTTTTACTGGTGAATCAATGTTGTATAACAGTGGTTCTCATACTTTTTACAGTGGAGTACCACCTGAAATATACTTTTTGTCAACTCTCACTTCAGCATTTTTGATTTGAAAAATTAGGCAAAATTTGTTCCTTTGCCAAAGGTGTCTGTTAATATTTTCAAGACTTTGTAAACAAATGACATATATTTAATTGTAATATATTAAAATATAAAAAAAATGTAAAGTCACCTTTTCAGAATAGCTTACCCACCATAGGTTCTACTCTCCATTTTACATCGTCATTTCTATACATAGTAATTATTCTTTTATCTGTTTATTTCTTTGTATTTTATGAATTGTCTGTTTTATCATGTTGTACAGTGTCCTTGGGTGTCTTGAAAGGTGCTTATAAATAAATTTATTATTATTATTATTATTATTATTATTATTATTATTATTATAGTAAATTTTGTGCAAAATATAAACTGAAAAGTGCCCTGTTTCATTGATAAAAAACAAATAAATTGGTCATTAATTAATAAATGAACCTTTCATCAACAAAAAATAATTACCAAGCTACTCAAATAAACTCATTTTGAATAATATAAAATAAAAATGTTCTTATGTTACCAAAGCTTAAACAAGATGATTGAAAATAAGACTATTATATGAATGTATTTATTGTGTTTTATATTTCAGCATTTATTCTCATTATTTATTTTGTATCCAGTACATGGTGACTTATTTAATGTACAGTATTTTTCCAAAAAACTTCCTAGTACCCCCTGGGCTTCTACCCGTACCCCACTGTGGGAACCCCTGTTGTAGAAGATGACACTGTTTCCACGGTAACTACGGAGCCTCTGAACGTCCAAATGGGTCATATCTGATGACCATGAAAAGATGACAAACTGCATTTTACACCAGTTATTTACATGTATTGATAGGATTAATGGATCAGCAGGTATTAAACATAATATATATGTCGATGCTCTTAGTTGCTGGTGGCTGTTTGTGTTTTTATGGGTTAATCAAACTATAAATTAATGTGGAGAAAAGACTTCTGTGTGGTTTTGTAACCTGAAAATGTTACAGAAAACTTGCAAACTGCAGTGCTCCTGTTTTTCCAGTCTAATGGACAGTGTAATACTCACCCTACCACACATATGCACCTTGTTTTTAATTTTACCTTATATATATCCTTATATGTTGTACATATTTATTATCTGTAGTAGCCTACACTGTAAAAAAAACAAAACAAAACAGTAATATTCCGGCAGCAGGGGTGCCAAAAAAAATACTGTAAAATAACCATCTCATAAAAATATGGCGATTTTCCATAATTAAAATACAGATTTTGCCCTAACTTTACATGAGATTTTGCATATTTCTTTACTTTTTAATGTTTAATAAAGAATATTTACATGTATTAAACAATCAAATTACACACACACACACACATATATATATATATATATATATATATATATATATATATATATATATATATATATATATATATATATATACATACATATATATAATTTTCAATGAGACTAAGTTGTACAATCCACTGATAAAAACTGTATTTGGACAGTTTATCAGTGCTTATACATGTTATACATTCACAAAATACATTTATTCAACATTTTTGTTGTGAAACCTCCTGTAATTACACAAGATGTTTGTCAATTAACAAATAAGTCTTGTTAAACTTACAGAACAAATACTTCTTTTACGGTTAATTGTCAGTAATTTTACCTTGTTTTTAGTGCTGGGCAGTGATTAAAATTTTTAATCGTGATTAATTGCGTGGAGTTCTGTGATTAATCGCGATTAATCGCATAGTTGTTTTGGGGGGGGGGGGGCATCAACAGCGTGTATTGCCTTTCAGTGATATTTCAGACTGGAAGTACTCCGGTGATAAAAATAATTGCACGTCAGTGCTCACAAACAACTGTGTCCTTCTCAACCCCACCATCTGAAGACATTTAAAATGAAAATGTCCATGGAAAAAAACACTACTTTTACACATGTTTATGTCCCCACCAGTGTATTTACAGTTGTGAGTGATTGACAGGAGTCTTAAGCCCACTAATAAGTCCTAATATTAATAAGCCCAGTAATATGTGATGTTCAGTTGTTCAAAGCAAGCAAAAGGGCCCCTGAAGTGGTCAGAATAAGTTGCACAAACGTATGTTTTGTCCTTGCGGTGTTACTGTAGTCAGTTCGGACATAAGAACAAACTAACAGACACGTTTCTGTCACTCTGTTTGTATGGCCCCAAAAACATTTGTCTGTGAGTATTTTATGTTCAGTTGTAAGAATGAATAGTATAAAATATCTCTGATGTGAACCTTTGTTGCTGGATAAAAAGACGTTGTAAATCTTAAATTAAGCTGTAAATGCTAATTGTTAGCGTGTCTGTGGATTTTCCCATTCAAGTTAGCATCGAGATAAAATGACTGCTAATACAACATTCACATCGTAAATAAGTAAAGGTTAGTTTGAAGGCTGGCATATTATACCTAAACACAACCAATGAATATACATAAACTTAGCATGAGCCTGCATAAAGAATTAGCAACCCATCTGCGACTGCTAGCATAAACGAATTAGCTTAAACTTGTTAATAACACATTGTAATAAACACATCCAAAATAACGTCATAAACATGTTTCTAACGGCACGTTTGCATGTGAAATTATTTAGCAAACAACAGAATGATTGATACATACAGGCGTTGAACTGCAGGAGTTACACACAGTTTGATTCAGCATTACTTGTAAAGTTCGCTCTTTTCTCCTCTCAGCACCTGCGTGTGGACCGCCAAAATAAAAGCATGAGTTTCAAAATAAGAGTCCGTATGTATAAATCAACTAAGACTTGCTTGAAAGGCAGAACAATAATGAAACGGTGTTAACGTGAGATTAAAAAATTGTCGGCGTTATTTAATGAATGGATTAACGCGGTAATAACGCGTTAACTTGCCCACCCCTACTTGTTTTATTCTTTTTTTACAGTATTAAACTTTAAATTAACAGTTTAATTTCATAAATAGAAAAGAAATATTTGTGAAATTACGATACATTTGCAAATGTATTTTAACTGTATTTTTGTGTGAAAAAAGAAAAAAATGTCTTAAAAAAATGAAATTTTTTTGTTATTCACAGTTACAGTTTTTTCAGGTTATTTTACATTTGACATGTAAAATCCCAGTCTATTTTTGTAATTTCATTGATATTTTCCTGTATCTTAAAAATACAGGAAAAATCTGTAAAATAAGCAGTGAAAATTCTGTTGAATTACAGATTTTTTTTTTTTTTTTTTTTTACAGCGTATAATTAGCTTTTTGCATATTTTAGTCGTAATTAGTATTTTAGTAGTATTTGTATATTTAATATTTAATCTCTGTAGTTTTTGTGTATTGCCAATATTCCTTCCATCCATCTATCTATCTGGGCTCAGTCCTTCAGAGGTCCTGGACTTGCTAATACCCATGTAATTAAACCAGACACTGTTTGTTGTATCTATGATATCCCCTTCTGGCCGTGCCAAAACAGAACCCTCCAGCAGATCGATGTGCAGTGGACCAACGCCAGGACATGGAGTTGACCATCCGCTGCCTGCTCCAATCCCTCTGATCTTAGTGACTCATTAAACTGTCTTAGGATAATTTCAGGTTCAGATTCCTGTCAGCATCTGTCACCATTATTATTGGCATGTTCCAATGAATGATCACAGTCTACGGGGGACAAAAACAAACTGTGTCACTTAGGCCATGTGTTGTAGAATCACATTTAGAGGACACATTTTAAATAACGCTAACCCTTTATGGACAGTTGTGTCTCCGGTGACACATTTTTGCAGACACCATCAGACAAATTACCATAACTCCTGAACCGTTAGTGCTTTTGACAAAATAAAATGTTATCTGAAAGCAGAGATTGGGAGCTTTCTATTGCCATATAAGAGAAAGGTGTAACTGAGCAGAGCAGAGAGCAGCACAGTGCAGTCGGCAAGAGAGAGATGGAAGAATTGTATCACTCGTAGCAGTGTTTTTGCTGTGAATTCTTGTAAATCTATTTTATAAAAACCAAGTGGCTTCTTTGTACGTGTGTGTATGTGTGTCTGGGGATTTACACAAAATCCGGAAAGAGCTGACTGCTGCAGTTTGGGATACTTATGTATTTTTGGTCAAGGAAGAGACTAGCAGAAACAACAAATTGATAAGACCAATATTTTGGGAGATATTAGTAATTTTGGAATACAATGGCCTCCCAATGACCAATCACGTTGCTATGCCCAGAATCATAGAATCATCATTGAAGTGGGTTACCTAGCAACAGATCAGGGAGCTGCACAAGAAAAAGCAGTAGATATATGTAACAGAGTCAGTTATTTTGCAGCAGTGTGGGTATGTATATGATATTGTGTATTGTTATAATTACACAAAATCAGTTCATTTTATTTTCATTTTCTTTTGGTTGGTACCTGACATTGTGGGCCTCCAGGTCAGTGTGTGGAACTTTTAATTTGAGTCTGTTCCCCAACGAGCAGTTTACAGTGTGACACTGTGCGCTATAATCGGAGTTTTCACGCCTTTGCCTCTTCCCTTTTGTTCCGGATTTCTGTGGGAGAGGTAAGCAGCCGTGCAGTTCATGAAAATTTTTGGTTTAGCCTCTGCTAATTTAATTTTTTTTTTTGACATGAACTGGCTAGTTCAGGCTGTAAGAGGTGCTTATAATGTGCTGAAACACATTTCTGTGTCATTTTGGTTTGTGTAGGAGCTTGTTTTACGGGGGTCGCTGACTGGAGGTTTTTGTGTTTTTCTGTCACTTGTCAGGAACGAAAAATCAATAAACGGAGACTGCTTCCAAAGACATATGTGCGGGTCTCGTCCTTAAAAAAAAAGAACACAGTGCATAGTTCAACACCACCGGTTACATATATAGATATTTTATTATGTAATACTTACAGCTGAAATACAACTGTCAATGAACTGAAAAATACAGACAAAAACAGTGAAGAAAATGCAGAAAATAACAGCAAAACTCAACAAACACAGCAAAACACACTAGTAGAACACTCCAAAACCACACTATCACTATTATATGCAACAAGCGCGTTAACCCGTGGGTTCTAGATATGGTCGTTTTAATGTAATAAACTTACCTCTGATACAGTTCGTTCCTTTACTTTTTTTACTTTCTTGGTAAATTCCATTGGCATTTTCAGTTGAATAACCTCTCAGCTGGCCTGTCTGCTTCTGCACTTGAAATTTGACACCATGGCAACGTGGCCTTATTGTTTATCTGTTGCTAGGTAACCCACTTCAATGATGATTCTGTGATTCTGGGCATTTGTCAGGCTATTGTATTCCAAAATTACTACTATTTCCTAAAACATTGGTCCTTTTTTGCAGTTTCCACTAGTCTCTTCCTTACCCAAAATACATACGTTTGCCAAACTGCAGCAGTCAGCTCTGTCCAGGTTTTTTGTGATGCCCAAGACACACAGACAGACAGAGACCACTTCCCTTTTTTAATATAGATGCAAATATATAAGCAGAGATCTAGCCCGGGAAGAAAGAGATGCACTGTTTGTTATGTATATTTATAGTTGTTTTTCATGATAAATGTGTTAAAAATTCTGATTCAAAGTCTGTTTTTTTGTTTTGTTTTTTGCTATCACAAGCTGTTTTAAGCATTTATTACATATAATAATGGCTACAAATTGAAAGTTAAGTTCTTGTAAAAAGGTGCAAAAGAATCAGCAAAAAAAGAGACATTTTCTGACACTTATTGCGAGAACCAAATGAAGAAATCTCATGGGCTGTTATAATGGTGGTCCTTACAGGGCTGAAGAGGAGCTAATTAGTCATGAATTAATCTTGTATAATAAAGTGGAGGCAGACACAGAGCTTTGCATAGAGGTTGCAGTCAGGTGAAGGATGATCTGGTTTAAAATGAGGTGAAGGGGCTTAATACCCCGTCTACAAATCTGATCTGTCTAGAATACAGATATGAGCTGCCAGACATTAAAGGCTGATCCCAAACATCTGGGATTATTAGTTCCACTCATTTATCAGTTGACTCTCAACAAAAGGTGATGAACTTTTCTTATACTGATTTATTTTAAATGGAAAAATAATTCTTTCAAAAAACATTCTATAAAATTGAGATGAAGATTTTGTCATTTTAATTAGCATCTTTTGTTTAACATGATTTGGGTGGGCATATGTGTGTTGTTAAAATGTATAGTAATGCACATAAAATTATAAGTAACTGATATTTAAAGAGAATGACCATAAAAATGATCAGAATTTTATTGAACCCTTTCATGCATAAATGATGAGAACCTTAGTCAAGATTTTTTTATTGAGTGTTTTTATTCCTCCTTAGGCATGAAAAAAAAAATTGTGATCCAGTTTTTTTTCTCATGGAGTTACAAAAATGTCCATGCATTTTAGTTTTGAAGTAAAGAAATGTGTTTAAAAGCCAATATCAGAAATTGAGATGAAAAGAATGAAATAAAAACAGTTTAATGGTGCTAATCTGATGTTTTCTCACATTTTAACATGTTCTAATGCTAGTTATTACTCACGTCATGGAGATAATATGCAAAAAAAAAACAAAAAACTTTTTGTTTAACAAATAACAGTTAATTCACACTCAAACATGTTACTGCAGATCAGGTTTATCAAGAACAGCAAAGTTACAGTAATGGTATAAATTGAAGTGTATGGGATGATGCGTAAGTGTCCACTGTGTTTGCTGATAAGGAACTAAAAACAAAAAAACCCATGAATATAGAAGAGAACAGCTGTAGAATAACTGTCCACTGGAGTGACCAGAATGCATGAAAGGGTTAAGTTAAAATTGTGTGTACCGAACTGTTTAGGGCCATGTTCATTTGGAAACTGGGGGCTAATCCAGAAAGTAATAAGTAATTTTTGATTAATTAATAAATTTATTTATTATTTTAAATAAAATACATTTTCAAGCACTTGACATATTAGCTATTACATGCTAACAGTGGGGAAATACAGCACTGAGAGCTCCTCCTTGTATTATATTAGTTGTATTATTGTAATTATATAAAATCATACATTAATTCAGTACAAATATGCACTTTGGAAAATTTAATCACAAAGCATCCTTTTTTTTTTTTTTTTTTAACTTGACCACCTCAAATGTAATCACTTTTTCATTTTCATTCAATATTATGATAAACACAGTAGCAGAAATGCATCAAATGTGAGGAACCTGTAACCATCACATATTAATTGGTTATTTAAACAGTTAATCAGTTATCAAAACGACGTGTTAATTCTCTGCCGGTCTAATTCTTTGAGCTCTAGTCATGGAAGAAGCTTTCCAAAGCTACAACAGTGTTCTATAGAGCATAGAAAGGGAGTAGAATTACCTTATAAGCAGTAGGAATCATTTGATATGTGTTAGATCCTAAAGCTAGATTAAAATACCAGCTGGATTTGTCAGACTAATGGAAGGGGTGGGGGGGGTACCAGGGGGTGGGGGTGGGGTGACTGTTTGTGAGTCTCAAACGGGGAGAAATGAGCTCAAGTGAAAATCTTGCTAACGGCTAATCTAGCCCTTTCAAGTTACAGACGATTCCCGCCACTGACCATGACACACACTGACACACACACACACAAACACACACACACACACACACACACTGACACACACACACACAAACACACACACACAGTCACCTTCATTATCAGAAATCCCCTCCCTCAATCTGTTTAACACTTTGAGAGCAGACTGAACTGGAATCTCCTTAAGCTCTCCCAAGCCGTTAGAACAGGGTGAATGATAAGATGGTGATGGGCTGAACGGAGCGACAGATGATGGATGTGTTTGCAGGAGGCGGGGTCTGCACGGGGTCAGTCATGTACGTAATAGCCTTCGAAAAACACAACACTATGACTGAATATGTCATATTAGGAGGAAATGTTGTGTCCTATTCATAATCCTTCACAACAGATAGAATAGAATAGAATAGAATAGACTTTATTGTCATTGTACTCCAAGTTACAACGAAATTGGTTCAGGATGCCCTTACCAAAGTGCAACAATATAAAATATCAAAAAACAATAAATATAAAAGCACACAGTGTTACAGATGGAACGTGACAGATTATTATCCATTTTTTATAATAATAATAAGAAGAAGAATAAGAATAACAAGAAAAGCACTTGGAGAGCGCAGACCTCTGCCAAGACAGTTCTGTCACCACCCCCCGATCACCACCAAAATTTAATCATTTCTTCCTTGTGTCAATATCAACATTTCCTGAAAATTTCATGAAAATTTGTCCGTAACTTTTTGAGTTATCCTGCTAACAAACAAAAACGCAAACAAACACACAAAGCAAAGCAATCACAACACCTGCTGGTGGAGGTAATAATAATAATAATAATAATAATAATAATAATAATAATAATAATAACACATCGGTTTTATATAGCGCTTTTCTAAGTACTCAAAGATGCTTTAGGTTAAAAAGCCACCAAAACTTACAGCATTTTACTTTCTACTCATGTTTAGGTTAATATATTTTAAGTATAAGATGAGAAAAACCAAAAACACAAAGAAAAGTTTCATGTAAATATGTTCAAAGTTAAATTTCACTGAAAGTTACAAAATCCAATATGGCCGCCACCCTGTGACGTCACAATATGCAAATTAGATGTTTATGCATTTTGCAGACACTTTTTTTTTTTCCAAAAGCGACTTACAGGGGAAAACCAATCAAATCACTCAATCAATCAAATTTTATTTATATAGCGCCAGATCACAACAAAAAAGTTATCTCATGACACTTCATATATAGAGTTGGTCAAAACCAGACTCTAAGCCAATTTACAGAAACCCAACAGAATCCAGATGGGTCATACCCAAAGTTTTTCTCCTATACATCATTACTTTATCTCTAACACTTCCAAGCTATAGTATTTTGAAATCTTGACATCAAAATGTGATTATCCATCCATCCATCCATTCTCTTCCGCTTATCCGGGGCCGGGTCGCGGGGGTAACAGTCTAAGCAGGGATGCCCAGACTTCCCTCTCCCCAGACACCTCCTCCAGCTCTTCCGGGGGGATCCCGAGGCGTTCCCAGGCCAGCCGAGAGACATAGTCAAAATGTGATTATAAAAAAAAAAAAAAAAAAAACTCGGGCGCCTTAAACCAGGTTGGGATTTTATTTCATTATTATTATTTTTCACTAACATGTTTGACAAACTCCATATTCCCACCATCACTGCTTATTCAGTCCTGACTGTTTTTTCCCACATTTTTTTTACATCGATACATTCACAAGATTCACCAGCAAGAATTTTTGAGATAAGATGTACAGTTATGGATCGACAGGAGGAAAGTTTATAAACAGGTTTTTATTGACTGTTTTATCTTTTCCAGTAAATTCCACCACAGACACATGGTAGAGGGGTGGACAAGAGACAGGCTGACTGTCAACTGTTATTACTTCTAAATGTGGATTTAGTGAATTCCCTTCATCTTCTCAGTGTCATTTGTTCCACACACAGATCCCACAGATGTTTTCTTTCTTGGTTGGATCTTGTCCACAGGTCGTTAGTGGTTATCAGCTGCACCTGCCATGTCTCTCCTCACTTGGCTGTAATTGGCCAGTTGAAGTCTTTAAAAGGAGAATGTCCCTCCCTCCTTAGTTTGCTCCACCCCCATCCTGACCACTAACTCCCATTTTAAATATGGTTTTTGTTTGATCTACAGTCACGGAAAAAATGATTAGACCATCAAAAGTCATCAGAAACAATGGTTACGCAATCAAGTCCTAACTCCTGTGTGTATCATGGGACTAAAACAGACAAAAGTAAACATGGAATGTCTAAAAACACTGTTTTTGTCAGTACAATGCCATAACTATTGATGTAAGAACTAAAGAATAAAATCTAAGATAGAATATATACAGTTAGTAGGGTAGAATAAAACTACCATAATAAAATAAAATATGCAAAGAAAAAAAAGTTAATTGAAAAAGATAAAAGAAATAATAAGAATAAATTCTTAATATGTACAAAATTCACAGTATACAGCCACAGTACAGTTAAAGTGGTGGTGCATATGGCAGCAGCAACAGTGACAACCTGAACTAAAATGATTTCCTCACTCTTCACTAAATACAGTTGTGGAAAAAATGATTAGACCATCAAAAGTCATCAAAAACAGTGGTTACGCAATCAAGTCCTAACTCCTGTGTGTATCATGTGACTAAAACAGACAGAGAAGAAAACATGGAATGCCTAAAAGCACTGTTTTTGTCAGTATTTTATTTTATTATGGTAGTTTTACTCTACCTTACTTATCGTGTATAGATTCTATTTTAGATTTTATTCGTTAGTTCTTCCATCAATATCTATGGCATTGTACTGGCAAAAACAGTGCTTTTAGGCATTCCATGTTTTCTTTGTCTGTTTTAGTCACATGAGACACACAGGGGTTAGTGCTTGATTGCATAACCATTGTTTTGGATGACTTTTGATGGTCTAATAATTTTTTCCGCAACTGTATTTAGTCAAAGGTGTGGAACTCATTTTAGTTCAGGTTGTCACTGTTGCTGCTGCCATATGCACCACCACTTTAACTGTACTGTGGCTTTAAACTGTGAATTGTGTATATATTAAGAGTTTATTATTATTTTTTTTTTATTTTCTTCGATTTCTTTTTTTTTTTCTTGGTATATTTTATTTATTATGGTAGTTTTACTCTACCTTACTTACCGTGTGGATTCTATTTTAGATTTTATTCTATAGTCCTTACATTGATATCTGTGGCATTGTACTGACAAAAACAGTGCTTTTAGGCATTCAATGTTTTCTTCTCTGTCTGTTTTAGTCACATGAGACACACAGGAGTTAGTATTTGAGTGCATAACCATTGTTTTTGATGACTTTTGATGGTCTAATCATTTTTTCTGCGACTGTATATCGCTCAAACAGCTCTACCGTACATACACTTTGCATCTTTCCTGTCGTAGTTGTGTTTTAATGACATTATCAGCAGGTCAGTATTTGCTGTGAAGGCAGACCTCACCTGTGTCTATTGAATCAGCAGATCTTTCTTTTATCACCACACAGCCGCCGCCGAGGAAGTCCTTGTTGGTTTGGCAGCTGCCCCTGGCGGACAGGCTGAGAGCTAAAGCTAACACAGTATGCTGTGGCCGAGGGGAGGGGGGGAGGAGGGGGACGCATGGGGATAGACCTGTCTGAGAGGATACCACTATTGAGATGCAAATGAGCTTGTAATTAGCCCTTACACATTTGGAGGGAATTAGTGTGTGTGTGTGTGTGTCATTGTGTGTTTTCTAACCCATTTTCCTGCGAATGGAGGTTGTCGGTGATAAGCAGATAATACTAATTACTTCTCCTCCCAATTGCTTGTTAATTGCGTTTGGTGTGGATTTATACAACATGGTAATACCCCCTCCACCCCCGCACCTACACACACACGCTTGCCCCCTGCTTTGCCTGTTGGCAAAATCAACAGGTCATTGTTTAAGCAGGAGGCTTCTGTTCAAGCCACTAACTAATTAGGCCAAGGAAGGTTCCACCGAATAATGAGGCTGAATGTTTGACTGGGAGTCTGTGCATACGTTAGTGTGGAGCTGTCAACAAGTGGCACGTATTCACAAATTAGTTCCCGAATCAAAGACAAATGACAAACACAACCGCAGATCAGAAAAGGATGGGACAGAATGGAAACACAACCCATACAGACCCAGCGCGACTTGTGCGTCAGTTTTTTTCTTAATTTAACCTTTCTTAAGTGATTTATCTCCATTAATTATCCTTTTTTCCTCTGCATTTTGCATTTTTTCAGTGTAAATCATGTATTTTACCATATTTAATTCACTGATCATGTAGATGTTCATAAAAGCTCAGATTAAAGTTGGGAATTTTTTATTATAATACAGAGAAAACTGAAGAAAAAGAGAGTTTTTCAGCAAATATATCAGTAATATAATGTAAAACCCAGTGTGTCCATCCACTGTCAATGATCCAACTCCATGGGATTTACTGGTGAATCAATGTGGCAGAAGATGATGGTGTTTCCATGGTAACTACGGAGCCTCTGAACATCCAAATGGGTCACGTCTGATGACCATGAAAAGATGACAAACTGTATTTTACAACAATTATTGACATGTATTGATAGGATTAGTGGATCAATAGGTATTAAACGGTTAAACTGCTTTTTTTTTTTTTTTTTTTTAGATATTTATGCCATCATGGTTTTTCTTTTATATTTCAGTTTTTATATTCTTTTATATACATTATTTATATTTTTTATGGCACCTAGAATGATTGCAATTTTCAATTTTGTTGTACCTGTACACAGTAGATTAGTAAATTTTCGTTTGAGTAACAATAATACGCCAGAACATGATTGGTTGTTTCACCACATGACATTTATTGTTTTTTTTTTGTTGTTGTTGTTGTCATTGTTGTTGTTTCCTTTGTCAACACTAAGATGTTCAGAAGTTTGAAACCAAATGATGATGATGTTTTTGTTCATTTGGACTCATTCTTTCTACACAGTCAAATCTTACCTCATTAAGACCTATAGTTCTACTTTTGTAGCAGTTCTCAAATTAATTTTCCTCTATATTTCACCTTACTTAAGTGATTTATCACCATTTATTCTGATATTATTTTTCTTTATTGTGAATGTTTTCAGTGTAAATCATGTATTTATTTCCTATATTTAATTCACTGATCATGTAGTCATCCTCAAAATTATTCATACCCCTGCCGTTTATTTGTGATTTTTTGTTTCTGTGATGAAATGAATGAGTTTTGTCAAGTTTGTTTGTGGGTTATTTGTGATACACAAATGAGGGAATAACAACAAATGATACTTAAAGAAATACTTTATTTCAGGGTCATCAGATATGTCCCATTTGGATGTTCAGAGGCTCTGTAGTTACCATAGAAACATCGTCATCTTCTACAACATTGATTCACCAGTAAAACCCATGGAGTTGGATCAATGACAGTGGTTACAGATGGGTGTTTTAATGTTCAGTTAATGATAGATTTGCTGAAAAAGTTACTTTTTCTTCAGTTTTCTCTATTTTTGATATAAACCTCAAATTTACTCTGAGCTTTTATGAATATCTACATGATCAATGAATTAAATATAGGAAAATACATGATTTACACTGAAAAAATGAAAAATATAGAAGATAATAGTACAATAAATTGTAATAAATCCCTTAAGAAAGGTTAAATAGAGAGAAAAAATCATTTGGGAACTGACACAAAAGTAACACTGGGTCTGTATGAGTTAATTAGTTGAGTTCTCCTCCAGGGAAAGTCCCACCCACTTCTATGGGGAGACTGATGTCCCCATAGAAGTGGGAAGTGACACCACTCACCATAAGCAACAGAAAAAGAGTGGATGACATAAACTTTAATCGGAATCTGTACAATATATTGGTTCTTTGCATGAATTTACACATTGTGGAATTATTCTGCATGGTGGAAATGATCTAAGGGGATGACAGTCTGCAATCTCTGATTTTCTCTAATTAAAATTGAATTATAACCTATTTAGCTCATTGACAAATGATGTACAATGAACTCTTGTTAAAAGTTTAACTGTTATATATCTGTAATTTGCACATATTTCTGTTGCACTCTATTTATTTATTTATTTATTTATTTCAATATATATCTGTATTTTATTGAGTTGTATTTAGTCATATACTAAGACCACAAGCAATTTTGTTGCACAACCTGTGGAATGACTGATGATTCTGGTCAAGGGAAGGTAAAATAATTCAGTCCTTACTGAAGGTTCCTTGTCTCTTGTGTCCAGTTAAAGTATTATTCTGTTGGTGGGATCAGTGTCAGAGCATTTCACACACTGAGCTTACAGCACATGACTAAGAACACAAGTGTTGTATCATCTTCTTTCAGGGGTATGTCCCTGTATGTCCATTAACCCTTCAATGCACCAGTGTCTGGACCCTACACTCTTCCAAAATGGGTCCAAAATGACCTGTATTAAAATTAGTGGCTTTTTATGACACCTTTGTCATTTTGTTATGTTAAGAAATAATGATTTGTATTATATTTGGGTCCACAAAATAACGATTTTATGTTTGAGATATTTATTATTTTCTAAAAAAAAAACCAAACAATAATTTTTAACAATTTTAAAATGTTAATTTTTTTATATATATACTGTATATTTTAAAAATTTGGAAAGCAAAATATATATCTGTCTGTCCGTCCGTCCTTTGGTTTTGCTGTAGAATGAATCAAAGGTTCAGATGAAATTCCATTGTAAATGAATGTGGGTCAATTTGACCCACCTATGAAAGGTCGGGGTAGTAAAACAAAAACTATAGTTTCATAAAATCTATAAAAGATAAGTTAAAAGTTGAAATGGCAAGATGTCAGTAACATGTCTTTTGAGGAATACCTGGAATATGAAATAATAACTTTTCATGACAAAGATATTGCAAAAGAAACACCTCACTGGGTCATTTTTAATCCACTCATGCATCTAAGGGTTACTGCATGAGTCAGAGCCACAGGTTCCTTATGTGTAACTGTTCTAAGTGGAGGTCTGGCTGCAGATTATTTGTGTACTGAGGTGTTCTTTCCAGGTATCGTTTACCAGTGGGTTGGGCGGTTGTTAACTTCACATAATGAAGCACCAGTCAGACAGTGTCACCGTTCACTGTTGTAGGAATCAGCTTACCACAAGCTCACGGCTGACAAATTCTAAGCCTTTAAAAAATAGCCTGGCAAATCACTGCGTGTACTGGATTATTAGTTTTCTTGTTGGCTCGCTGTGATCAGCGCTTTGAATACCAAGAGCTGGCCATCTGGGAAACACAGAGTGTGATATAACCGACTGGTGGACGTGGTCAGAGTTGGTTTATTCCCTTAGAAAAGTCTGGATCTACTTATTTCAAAAAGTCTGGATCTACTTAGGAGGAAGGATTTACAGGATGATAATGGGGATTTATTAACATCCATCAGGACCTGGTGGACACATTTCTACTGGTGTAGTTTAGGTTGTGTTTTAGCCACATGTTAAAAACAGTAACTAGGAGGTGTTCCTTTAAAACAGGGGTGTCAAACATATGGCCCATGGGCCAAAACCAGCCCCCCACATGGTCCAATCTGCCCCTACAAGATGAATTTGACAAAACGTTTCAAGTGGAACCATTTTGGTTCTTCTTCATTGTTTTTGTAAATTTTTTTCTATGAAGCTTCACCTACAGTTTCGAAGTACATATTCACTGTCTTTAAACCCACACTTAACTCTCCCCCCTCCAACCATGTGCATTTGTTTTCAATGAAACCAGTGACAACAAGGCAAAAAAATAGTCATCAAATCCGCTACTGGAGCAGAGGGGAGTGGGAAACATTAGCCAGACATTACAGTTTCGGACATTTGTTTTCACTTCACGGACGAGGTCGCAGAACCGGAGCTGCAGTGGGGGGACACGGAGACAGGAACCCCCAGACGGGTCACATTGGCACGCTGGTTGAGGCTCCGTCTGCAGCCGCTAGCACCGCACTGCTAATGTTAGCTGCACAGCTTAAGAGCTAGCAGGCTAACAAACATCAGCAGCTCCAACCTGTCACCGCGTTCCAGCCCTGTTAGCAATTAGCACACTGTCACCCTAGGCTACCCGCAGAAGCTAGGTTTTTTTGTTTTGTTTTTATGGCTGTTGTCCTTATGCTTCTTAAGATCCAGACGTGACCATATATGGACAAAAGGGTGGAACTGAAGGGTGATTGCTGAGCTAATGCTAAACACTAGCTTACTGATATGATAACATGGTAAATTAATCATGGTAAATTTAATCAAGTATTTGTGTGAGAGTCATGCGATGGTCATGACATATTAACCACAACTACAGTCTGGGGCACCGTAAAGGGGGGGTAAACATGACAAATTCATGGGGCCCAGCATTCCTGGGGGGGCCATAGAGCAGTGGAGGGGGCCCAGTGGATACAGGTTAGAAGCAGTGAAAATTTCGTGTAAGATCCAGTGTAACATGGCATAGATGACATAGAAGCCGGGAGTTGGATGTTCAAAGTGTGTTAAGTTTCACTTTTGGTTTACGCTAGTTCTGGTTGTTCCAGCAGTTCTGGAACACACCCCCACGTATATACCCCCCCCCCGCTCCAACAGATACTTTCTTGTAGCAAGGGCCCACAACATGTAGCTTTCAGGAGGCTCACAATTGCTAGCGGCGCCCCAGAATAAAGTCAAGCTACCTGATAAATGAAGTGTTTTCTTAAATAAACAGGAGCTGATTCCACAAGTCCCTCAGAACAAGGACAGATAGATTCAGAGACAGTTTCTTCCCAAGAGCCGTCACCACACTAAACTGCAAAAAGTCATAAATCTGATGTTCTTTCACTACAGTCACTTCCCACAATGCACCCTCATACAGTCACGATCATTAATGTGCGATAACCTGTAAAATTGTGAATTATGTGCAATGTTCTTACAATAACAATACAGTATTTATTCAACATTTATTCAAATACAAATGCACTATATTTTATAGACTTTCATAGATATACACACTGTTAATATTGCATATATACATATACTGCTAATACACTGTTATTACTGTTAATGTGTGTATTTTATTTTATTCTACTTTTAGCTCTATTTTTATTTCTTTCAATTTTATATTCTATTATTTTACTTTTTTTTGTTTTTATACTTGCTCTGTTCATATTTGCTAAAGTATTGTTTTTTTTAATTGATATTGTTGAACTGACTAATTTCATTGTACTCACAATGACAGTACACGCTGTTCTATTCTAAATGCAGAGTTTACCTGATATCACAGACTACTGTATTTCTGCACTGCTAGATTTGGTGACTTACAATAAGATGCTAATCTCAATTAGCCTATTAATGCGCTACGAAGTCTCTATTTCAGTGTAGCACAGTTACACAATCAAACACATTACAGCACAATCACTTCTCACCACTGTTACAATTTGGTCTAATGACATAAGATGATGCAGGACCAGTTGTCCTAGTAGTCTACAATCAAAATTGCAATTTTATTACAATCTGATGATAATTTGTGGCCTTCTCGCATGTTTGAAATTAGAGAAATATCACAAATTGCTCCTTTGAAAAAGTAGTGAATTTTATGACCATTCAAGACTGACAAATAATAATGAATAAAAGCTTGAATTAATTTAAACTTCTATTAACCTTTTCATGTAGGAATTATCAATAAACACATCCAATGGGATTTCTTCAGTATCTTATTTCTTTAGCATAAATCCCCCAGCTACTCATTGCAGAGGATTCCATGCATCAACAGTTTAATTAACATGTAATGGTGTTAATTTTTTAAGCATAAACACATCTATAGTTCTCTCCACAAAGAGAACATAGAACTGAACTAACTGTTCACTGTAGTTGTCATAAGTCAATGTTTATATTATACAAAATGACAAAAACAATAAGGATTAAAGGAGAATTTCTTTGTAACTACATGTTTTGAATTCATTAACTCTTTATCGGGCAAGTGACTATTTTTGGTCATTTCTGCACACATTACAAGATAGTGACAGCAACAGTTCCAGCGTCAGGTCCAGTGTGGTCTCCAGGGTCTGTAAGGTCCACCTCTGCATGAGCAGTGAGTGGACCTGCTTTGTTCGGTACCATGAAGTAATGGTACTAATGTAAGGAATGATGTTCAATAACACGCTAGGGTTGAAATTTTGAATTTCAGAGTATATCTATGACTGACCTTTAAAGGGTTTTTAATCTCAGTGGGATTTTTCCTAGTTAAATAAAAGTTAAAATAAATAAATTTAAGAAGTGTTCCATCTGTGATTTTCATTGACTACACCTTTTTTTTTTTTTTTTTAGAAAAATATGGAGTTGTCTTTCAGCCAATCTCTTACAACCATAGTGACATGGGTAAAAAAATATATATTTAATGAGATTTACAATGTGTCCAGACTTCAGTTACACCCTTGAATTTCAGAGTATTTCAGTGAGTGTCCTATAAAGAGTTAAACACTATATAAGGATAGATAAGGAAAGATTTATTTATCCCACAGTGGGGAAATTCAAGAGCAGCATTTACAGTAAAGTGAACATAACACATATAAGAATTAAAAGTTGGAGTCATTACTGCAAATAATGTTGGTTTAATTATAGATTGAATACCTGTCTACTGCAGTAATGTAATGAATGAAAGGGTTAATTTGAAAGAAAAACAGAAGAAGCTGCGTTTAAATGCATTTATCCATGGTGTATGTAGGCAACTGTAACAGGTGTTACAGGAGTTGTTTAGGAATTCCAAGGGATTTAAGGTGGGACTTATTCTTAACTAATGCTGTAATGCTCATTAATTCCTGCTTTAGTGACTTACCTCCCCCAGATCCTCTGTGGATGGCCCTGCCCTCTGATGCTGTCAGGGCCTTGACAGAAACACAGCTCAGCTCTCTGGCGGGAAGAAATAAGAGCCGGATCATTCGGGTATTATAGGGTAAAGGCGGGAACGTGGATTTGTAAGACCCGGGTAGATGACTGTGTGTCACTGATATGGATAAGTGTGGAGTTGGGAACTGGTGTCAGGGTTGATTATTATGATTAAGCAACATTTCCCTTTCCATGTTTCTGAACCCATACAGACCCAAACAGCCCCTGGACCAAGACCATCTACTGATTTAGACTGTTTAATACCTGCTGATCCACTAACCCTGTTAATAATTGGTGTAAAATGCAGTTTGTTGTCTTTTCGTGGTCATCAGATACGAGCCATTTGGATGTTCAGAGGCGCCGTAGTTACCATGGAAACACCGTCATCTTCTACAACAGGGGTGTCAGACTCATTTTAGTTCAGTTCCACATCCAGCTAAATTTGATCTGCAGTGGGCCGAACCAGTAAAATAATAATATACTAATATATAAATAATGCCAACTCCAAACTTTTCTCTACATTTTAGAGTGAAACAAGTAAATTTGCATTATGAAAAGGTTTACATCTACAAACTATCCTTTCAAAAGATGTGAATAACATGAACAAACTGAAAAAATAAGTGTAATTTTAACACAATCACGCTTCAGTTTATCATTTACACATGTACATTATAATTTATACATCACAGTAGATCTACAAATACACAAAACATTTAATATCAGGCAGAATCTTGTTAAAATTGTACTTATTTCTCTTAAGATATTTCAGGTTGTTCATATTTGTTCAGGTTCTTCATATTTTTTGCGAAATTATACTTTGTTTTAGTTTAAATACATGAAAATATGGACATTTACAAAGAGAAAAAATTGGAGTTGTCATTTATATGTTATTATGATAGTATTTTACTGAATCCTGCCCATTTGAGATTGAATTTGTCTGAATCTGGAACCTGAACTAAAAGGATTGCTATTATCTGTAATTTTTGCATTTCACAATTTCATCCCAGGGGCCAGACTGGACCCTTTGACGGGCCAAATTTGGCCCCCGGGCCTCATGTTTGACACCTGTGTTCTACAGCATTGATTTACCAGTAAAACCCATGGAGTTGGATCAATGACAGTGGAAGGAGATGCTTGATTTATGATCAGTTATTGATAGATTTGACTGAAAAAGTCACTGTCTGACATAACCCTCATACTTTGATCTGAACTTTAATGAACATCTACATGATCAGTAAATTATAAATAGGAAAATGCATGATTTTTTACTGAAAAAATGCAAAATTCAGAGAATAATATTACAATAAATAGTGATGAATCACATTAGAGGTTAAATAGAGAGAAAAATTAATTTGGGAACTGCCACAAAAGCAGCACTGGGTCTTTACGGGTTAATCTATTTAACTGTGATCATTTTATTTTATTTTTTTTAATTAACAGGAACATCAACAGGAAGGAAAGGAAAACCGATATTTGTATTTGTTGCAGTAGTTCCACTGTTGCACTCCCTGGTAATCTGTGACACCCTGTTGGCATAGACCCAAACAAAGGGCTAATTGTATCATAGCTTCCATCATCTGTTACTAAATGATAGTGATAA